>NW_027439811.1:0-300000 GCF_031893055.1 Leptodactylus fuscus
TGCCCCCAGTCCTGCTGCTGTATAACACTGTATATAGTGACTGATGAGTGGTTGTCACAGCCCCGCCCCCAGTCCTGCTGTATTACACTGTATATAGTGACTGATGAGAGGTTGTCACTGCCCCGCCCCCAGTCCTGCTGTATAACACTGTATATAGTGACTGATGAGAGGTTGTCACAGCCCCGCCCCCAGTCCTGCTGTATAACACTGTATATAGTGACTGATGAGAGGTTGTCACAGCCCCGCCCCCAGTCCTGCTGCTGTATAACACTGTATATAGTGACTGATGAGAGGTTGTCACAGCCCCGCCCCCAGTCCTGCTGCTGTATAACACTGTATATAGTGACTGATGAGAGGTTGTCACAGCCCCACCCCAGTCCTGCTGTATAACACTGTATATAGTGACTGATGAGAGGTTGTCACAGCCCCGCCTCCAGTCCTGCTGTATAACACTGTATATAGTGACTGATGAGAGGTTGTCACAGCCCCGCCCCCAGTCCTGCTGCTGTATAACACTGTATATAGTGACTGATGAGAGGTTGTCACAGCCCCGCCCCCAGTCCTGCTGCTGTATAACACTGTATATAGTGACTGATGAGAGGTTGTCACAGCCCCGCCCCCAGTCCTGCTGCTGTATAACACTGTATATAGTGACTGATGAGAGGTTGTCACAGCCCCACCCCCAGTCCTGCTGTATAACACTGTATATAGTGACTGATGAGAGGTTGTCACAGCCCCGCCCCCAGTCCTGCTGTATAACACTGTATATAGTGACTGATGAGAGGTTGTCACAGCCCCGCCCCCAGTCCTGCTGTATAACACTGTATATAGTGACTGATGAGAGGTTGTCACAGCCCCGCCCCCAGTCCTGCTGCTGTATAACACTGTATATAGTGACTGATGAGAGGTTGTCACAGCCCCGCCCCCAGTCCTGCTGTATAACACTGTATATAGTGACTGATGAGAGGTTGTCACAGCCCCGCCCCCAGTCCTGCTGCTGTATAACACTGTATATAGTGACTGATGAGAGGTTGTCACAGCCCCGCCCCCAGTCCTGCTGTATAACACTGTATATAGTGACTGATGAGAGGTTGTCACAGCCCCGCCCCCAGTCCTGCTGCTGTATAACACTGTATATAGTGACTGATGAGAGGTTGTCACAGCCCCGCCCCCAGTCCTGCTGCTGTATAACACTGTATATAGTGACTGATGAGAGGTTGTCACAGCCCCGCCCCCAGTCCTGCTGCTGTATAACACTGTATATAGTGACTGATGAGAGGTTGTCACAGCCCCGCCCCCAGTCCTGCTGTATAACACTGTATATAGTGACTGATGAGAGGTTGTCACAGCCCCGCCCCCAGTCCTGCTGTATAACACTGTATATAGTGACTGATGAGAGGTTGTCACAGCCTCGCCCCCAGTCCTGCTGCTGTATAACACTGTATATAGTGACTGATGAGAGGTTGTCACAGCCCCGCCCCCAGTCCTGCTGTATAACACTGTATATAGTGACTGATGAGAGGTTGTCACAGCCCCGCCCCCAGTCCTGCTGCTGTATAACACTGTATATAGTGACTGATGAGAGGTTGTCACAGCCCCGCCCCCAGTCCTGCTGTATAACACTGTATATAGTGACTGATGAGAGGTTGTCACAGCCCCGCCCCCAGCTGCTGTATAACACTGTATATAGTGACTGATGAGAGGTTGTCACAGCCCCGCCCCCAGTCCTGCTGCTGTATAACACTGTATATAGTGACTGATGAGAGGTTGTCACAGCTCCGCCCCCAGTCCTGCTTTATAACACTGTATATAGTGACTGATGAGAGGTTGTCACAGCCCCGCCCCCAGTCCTGCTGCTGTATAACACTGTATATAGTGACTGATGAGAGGTTGTCACAGCCCCGCCCCCAGTCCTGCTGTATAACACTGTATACAGTGACTGATGAGAGGTTGTCACAGCTCCGCCCCCAGTCCTGCTGTATAACACTGTATATAGTGACTGATGAGAGGTTGTCACAGCCCCGCCCCCAGTCCTGCTTTATAACACTGTATATAGTGACTGATGAGAGGTTGTCACAGCCCCGCCCCAGTCCTGCTGCTGTATAACACTGTATATAGTGACTGATGAGAGGTTGTCACAGCCCCGCCCCCAGTCCTGCTGCTGTATAACACTGTATATAGTGACTGATGAGAGGTTGTCACAGCCCCGCCCCCAGTCCTGCTGTATAACACTGTATATAGTGACTGATGAGAGGTTGTCACAGCCCCGCCCCCAGTCCTGCTGCTGTATAACACTGTATATAGTGACTGATGAGAGGTTGTCACAGCCCCGCCCCCAGCTGCTGTATAACACTGTATATAGTGACTGATGAGAGGTTGTCACAGCCCCGCCCCCAGTCCTGCTGCTGTATAACACTGTATATAGTGACTGATGAGAGGTTGTCACAGCCCCGCCCCCAGTCCTGCTGTATAACACTGTATATAGTGACTGATGAGAGGTTGTCACAGCCCCACCCCCAGTCCTGCTGTATAACACTGTATATAGTGACTGATGAGAGGTTGTCACAGCCCCGCCCCCAGTCCTGCCGCTGTATAACACTGTATATAGTGACTGATGAGAGGTTGTCACAGCCCCGCCCCCAGTCCTGCGGCTTTATAACACTGTATATAGTGACTGATGAGAGGTTGTCACAGCCCCGCCCCCTGTCCTGCTGTATAACACTGTATATAGTGACTGATGAGAGGTTGTCACAGCCCCGCCCCCAGTCTTGCTGTATAACACTGTATATAGTGACTGATGAGAGGTTGTCACAGCCCCGCCCCCAGTCCTGCTGTATAACACTGTATATAGTGACTGATGGGAGGTTGTCACAGCCCCGCCCCCAGTCCTGCTGTATAACACTGTATATAGTGACTGATGAGAGGTTGTCACAGCCCCGCCCCCAGTCCTGCTGTATAACACTGTATATAGTGACTGATGAGAGGTTGTCACAGCCCCGCCCCAGTCCTGCTGTATATCACTGTATATAGTGACTGATGAGAGGTTGTCACAGCCCCGCCCCCAGTCCTGCTGCTGTATAACACTGTATATAGTGACTGATGAGAGGTTGTCACAGCCCCCGCCCCCAGTCCTGCTGCTGTATAACACTGTATATAGTGACTGATGAGAGGTTGTCACAGCCCCGCCCCCAGTCCTGCTGTATAACACTGTATATAGTGACTGATGAGAGGTTGTCACAGCCCCGCCCCCAGTCTTGCTGTATAACACTGTATATAGTGACTGATGAGAGGTTGTCACAGCCCCGCCCCCAGTCCTGCTGCTGTATAACACTGTATATAGTGACTGATGAGAGGTTGTCACAGCTCCGCCCCCAGTCCTGCTGCTGTATAACACTGTATATAGTGACTGATGAGAGGTTGTCACAGCCCCGCCCCCAGTCCTGCTGTATAACACTGTATATAGTGACTGATGAGAGGTTGTCACAGCCCCGCCCCCAGTCCTGCTGTATAACACTGTATACAGTGACTGATGAGAGGTTGTCACAGCTCCGCCCCCAGTCCTGCTGTATAACACTGTATATAGTGACTGATGAGAGGTTGTCACAGCCCCGCCCCCAGTCCTGCTGCTGTATAACACTGTATATAGTGACTGATGAGAGGTTGTCACAGCCCCGCCCCCAGTCCTGCTGTATAACACTGTATATAGTGACTGATGAGAGGTTGTCACAGCCCCGCCCCCAGTCCTGCTGCTGTATAACACTGTATATAGTGACTGATGAGAGGTTGTCACAGCCCCGCCCCCAGTCCTGCTGTATAACACTGTATATAGTGACTGATGAGAGGTTGTCACAGCCCCGCCCCCAGTCCTGCTGTATAACACTGTATATAGTGACTGATGAGAGGTTGTCACAGCCCCGCCCCCAGTCCTGCTGTATAACACTGTATATAGTGACTGATGAGAGGTTGTCACAGCCCCGCCCCCAGTCCTGCTGTATAACACTGTATATAGTGACTGATGAGAGGTTGTCACAGCCCCGCCCCCAGTCCTGCTGTATAACACTGTATATAGTGACTGATGAGAGGTTGTCACAGCCTCGCCCCCAGTCCTGCTGCTGTATAACACTGTATATAGTGACTGATGAGAGGTTGTCACAGCCCGCCCCCAGTCCTGCTGCTGTATAACACTGTATATAGTGACTGATGAGAGGTTGTCACAGCCCCGCCCCCAGTCCTGCTGCTGTATAACACTGTATATAGTGACTGATGAGAGGTTGTCACAGCCCCGCCCCCAGTCCTGCTGCTGTATAACACTGTATATAGTGACTGATGAGAGGTTGTCACAGCCCCGCCCCCAGTCCTGCTGTATAACACTGTATATAGTGACTGATGAGAGGTTGTCACAGCCCCGCCCCCAGTCCTGCTGTATAACACTGTATATAGTGACTGATGAGAGGTTGTCACAGCCCCGCCCCCAGTCCTGCTGCTGTATAACACTGTATATAGTGACTGATGAGAGGTTGTCACAGCCCCGCCCCCAGTCCTGCTGTATAACACTGTATATAGTGACTGATGAGAGGTTGTCACAGCCCCGCCCCCAGTCCTGCTGCTGTATAACACTGTATATAGTGACTGATGAGAGGTTGTCACAGCCCCGCCCCCAGTCCTGCTGCTGTATAACACTGTATATAGTGACTGATGAGAGGTTGTCACAGCCCCGCCCCCAGTCCTGCTGCTGTATAACACTGTATATAGTGACTGATGAGTGGTTGTCACAGCCCCGCCCCCAGTCCTGCTGTATTACACTGTATATAGTGACTGATGAGAGGTTGTCACTGCCCCGCCCCCAGTCCTGCTGTATAACACTGTATATAGTGACTGATGAGAGGTTGTCACAGCCCCGCCCCCAGTCCTGCTGTATAACACTGTATATAGTGACTGATGAGAGGTTGTCACAGCCCCGCCCCCAGTCCTGCTGCTGTATAACACTGTATATAGTGACTGATGAGAGGTTGTCACAGCCCCACCCCCAGTCCTGCTGTATAACACTGTATATAGTGACTGATGAGAGGTTGTCACAGCCCCGCCTCCAGTCCTGCTGTATAACACTGTATATAGTGACTGATGAGAGGTTGTCACAGCCCCGCCCCCTGTCCTGCTGCTGTATAACACTGTATATAGTGACTGATGAGAGGTTGTCACAGCCCCGCCCCCAGTCCTGCTGCTGTATAACACTGTATATAGTGACTGATGAGAGGTTGTCACAGCCCCGCCCCCAGTCCTGCTGCTGTATAACACTGTATATAGTGACTGATGAGAGGTTGTCACAGCCCCGCCCCCAGTCCTGCTGCTGTATAACACTGTATATAGTGACTGATGAGAGGTTGTCACAGCCCCACCCCCAGTCCTGCTGTATAACACTGTATATAGTGACTGATGAGAGGTTGTCACAGCCCCGCCCCCAGTCCTGCTGTATAACACTGTATATAGTGACTGATGAGAGGTTGTCACAGCCCCGCCCCCAGTCCTGCTGTATAACACTGTATATAGTGACTGATGAGAGGTTGTCACAGCCTCGCCCCCAGTCCTGCTGCTGTATAACACTGTATATAGTGACTGATGAGAGGTTGTCACAGCCCCGCCCCCAGTCCTGCTGTATAACACTGTATATAGTGACTGATGAGAGGTTGTCACAGCGCCGCCCCCAGTCCTGCTGTATAACACTGTATATAGTGACTGATGAGAGGTTGTCACAGCCCCGCCCCCAGTCCTGCTGCTGTATAACACTGTATATAGTGACTGATGAGAGGTTGTCACAGCCCCGCCCCCAGTCCTGCTGTATAACACTGTATATAGTGACTGATGAGAGGTTGTCACAGCCCCGCCCCCAGTCCTGCTGCTGTATAACACTGTATATAGTGACTGATGAGAGGTTGTCACAGCCCCGCCCCCAGTCCTGCTGTATAACACTGTATATAGTGACTGATGAGAGGTTGTCACAGCCCCGCCCCCAGTCCTGCTGCTGTATAACACTGTATATAGTGACTGATGAGAGGTTGTCACAGCCCCGCCCCCAGTCCTGCTGTATAACACTGTATATAGTGACTGATGAGAGGTTGTCACAGCCCCGCCCCCAGTCCTGCTGTATAACACTGTATACAGTGACTGATGAGAGGTTGTCACAGCCTCGCCCCCAGTCCTGCTGCTGTATAACACTGTATATAGTGACTGATGAGAGGTTGTCACAGCCCCGCCCCCAGTCCTGCTGCTGTATAACACTGTATATAGTGACTGATGAGAGGTTGTCACAGCCCCGCCCCCAGTCCTGCTGCTGTATAACACTGTATATAGTGACTGATGAGAGGTTGTCACAGCCCCGCCCCCAGTCCTGCTGCTGTATAACACTGTATATAGTGACTGATGAGAGGTTGTCACAGCCCCGCCCCCAGTCCTGCTGTATAACACTGTATATAGTGACTGATGAGAGGTTGTCACAGCCCCGCCCCCAGTCCTGCTGTATAACACTGTATATAGTGACTGATGAGAGGTTGTCACAGCCCCGCCCCCAGTCCTGCTGTATAACACTGTATATAGTGACTGATGAGAGGTTGTCACAGCCCCGCCCCCAGTCCTGCTGTATAACACTGTATACAGTGACTGATGAGAGGTTGTCACAGCCTCGCCCCCAGTCCTGCTGCTGTATAACACTGTATATAGTGACTGATGAGAGGTTGTCACAGCCCCGCCCCCAGTCCTGCTGCTGTATAACACTGTATATAGTGACTGATGAGAGGTTGTCACAGCCCCGCCCCCAGTCCTGCTGCTGTATAACACTGTATATAGTGACTGATGAGAGGTTGTCACAGCCCCGCCCCCAGTCCTGCTGCTGTATAACACTGTATATAGTGACTGATGAGAGGTTGTCACAGCCCCGCCCCCAGTCCTGCTGTATAACACTGTATATAGTGACTGATGAGAGGTTGTCACAGCCCCGCCCCCAGTCCTGCTGTATAACACTGTATATAGTGACTGATGAGAGGTTGTCACAGCCCCGCCCCCAGTCCTGCTGCTGTATAACACTGTATATAGTGACTGATGAGAGGTTGTCACAGCCCCGCCCCCAGTCCTGCTGTATAACACTGTATATAGTGACTGATGAGAGGTTGTCACAGCCCCGCCCCCAGTCCTGCTGTATAACACTGTATATAGTGACTGATGAGAGGTTGTCACAGCCCCGCCCCCAGTCCTGCTGCTGTATAACACTGTATATAGTGACTGATGAGAGGTTGTCACAGCCCCGCCCCCAGTCCTGCTGTATAACACTGTATATAGTGACTGATGAGAGGTTGTCACAGCCCCGCCCCCAGTCCTGCTGTATAACACTGTATATAGTGACTGATGAGAGGTTGTCACAGCCCCGCCCCCAGTCCTGCTGCTGTATAACACTGTATATAGTGACTGATGAGTGGTTGTCACAGCCCCGCCCCCAGTCCTGCTGTATTACACTGTATATAGTGACTGATGAGAGGTTGTCACTGCCCCGCCCCCAGTCCTGCTGTATAACACTGTATATAGTGACTGATGAGAGGTTGTCACAGCCCCGCCCCCAGTCCTGCTGTATAACACTGTATATAGTGACTGATGAGAGGTTGTCACAGCCCCGCCCCCAGTCCTGCTGCTGTATAACACTGTATATAGTGACTGATGAGAGGTTGTCACAGCCCCGCCCCCAGTCCTGCTGCTGTATAACACTGTATATAGTGACTGATGAGAGGTTGTCACAGCCCCACCCCCAGTCCTGCTGTATAACACTGTATATAGTGACTGATGAGAGGTTGTCACAGCCCCGCCTCCAGTCCTGCTGTATAACACTGTATATAGTGACTGATGAGAGGTTGTCACAGCCCCGCCCCCAGTCCTGCTGTATAACACTGTATATAGTGACTGATGAGAGGTTGTCACAGCCCCGCCCCCTGTCCTGCTGCTGTATAACACTGTATATAGTGACTGATGAGAGGTTGTCACAGCCCCGCCCCCAGTCCTGCTGCTGTATAACACTGTATATAGTGACTGATGAGAGGTTGTCACAGCCCCGCCCCCAGTCCTGCTGCTGTATAACACTGTATATAGTGACTGATGAGAGGTTGTCACAGCCCCGCCCCCAGTCCTGCTGCTGTATAACACTGTATATAGTGACTGATGAGAGGTTGTCACAGCCCCGCCCCCAGTCCTGCTGCTGTATAACACTGTATATAGTGACTGATGAGAGGTTGTCACAGCCCCACCCCCAGTCCTGCTGTATAACACTGTATATAGTGACTGATGAGAGGTTGTCACAGCCCCGCCCCCAGTCCTGCTGCTGTATAACACTGTATATAGTGACTGATGAGAGGTTGTCACAGCCCCGCCCCCAGTCCTGCTGCTGTATAACACTGTATATAGTGACTGATGAGAGGTTGTCACAGCCCCGCCCCCAGTCCTGCTGTATAACACTGTATATAGTGACTGATGAGAGGTTGTCACAGCCCCGCCCCCAGTCCTGCTGTATAACACTGTATATAGTGACTGATGAGAGGTTGTCACAGCCCCGCCCCCAGTCCTGCTGCTGTATAACACTGTATATAGTGACTGATGAGAGGTTGTCACAGCCCCGCCCCCAGTCCTGCTGTATAACACTGTATATAGTGACTGATGAGAGGTTGTCACAGCCCCGCCCCCAGTCCTGCTGCTGTATAACACTGTATATAGTGACTGATGAGTGGTTGTCACAGCCCCGCCCCCAGTCCTGCTGTATTACACTGTATATAGTGACTGATGAGAGGTTGTCACTGCCCCGCCCCCAGTCCTGCTGTATAACACTGTATATAGTGACTGATGAGAGGTTGTCACAGCCCCGCCCCCAGTCCTGCTGTATAACACTGTATATAGTGACTGATGAGAGGTTGTCACAGCCCCGCCCCCAGTCCTGCTGCTGTATAACACTGTATATAGTGACTGATGAGAGGTTGTCACAGCCCCGCCCCCAGTCCTGCTGCTGTATAACACTGTATATAGTGACTGATGAGAGGTTGTCACAGCCCCACCCCCAGTCCTGCTGTATAACACTGTATATAGTGACTGATGAGAGGTTGTCACAGCCCCGCCTCCAGTCCTGCTGTATAACACTGTATATAGTGACTGATGAGAGGTTGTCACAGCCCCGCCCCCTGTCCTGCTGCTGTATAACACTGTATATAGTGACTGATGAGAGGTTGTCACAGCCCCGCCCCCAGTCCTGCTGCTGTATAACACTGTATATAGTGACTGATGAGAGGTTGTCACAGCCCCACCCCCAGTCCTGCTGTATAACACTGTATATAGTGACTGATGAGAGGTTGTCACAGCCCCGCCCCCAGTCCTGCTGTATAACACTGTATATAGTGACTGATGAGAGGTTGTCACAGCCCCGCCCCCAGTCCTGCTGTATAACACTGTATATAGTGACTGATGAGAGGTTGTCACAGCCCCGCCCCCAGTCCTGCTGCTGTATAACACTGTATATAGTGACTGATGAGAGGTTGTCACAGCCCCGCCCCCAGTCCTGCTGTATAACACTGTATATAGTGACTGATGAGAGGTTGTCACAGCCCCGCCCCCAGTCCTGCTGCTGTATAACACTGTATATAGTGACTGATGAGAGGTTGTCACAGCCCCGCCCCCAGTCCTGCTGTATAACACTGTATATAGTGCCTGATGAGAGGTTGTCACAGCCCCGCCCCCAGTCCTGCTGTATAACACTGTATATAGTGACTGATGAGAGGTTGTCACAGCCCCGCCCCCAGTCCTGCTGCTGTATAACACTGTATATAGTGACTGATGAGAGGTTGTCACAGCCCCGCCCCCAGTCCTGCTGCTGTATAACACTGTATATAGTGACTGATGAGAGGTTGTCACAGCCCCGCCCCCAGTCCTGCTGCTGTATAACACTGTATATAGTGACTGATGAGAGGTTGTCACAGCCCCGCCCCCAGTCCTGCTGTATAACACTGTATATAGTGACTGATGAGAGGTTGTCACAGCCCCGCCCCCAGTCCTGCTGTATAACACTGTATATAGTGACTGCACTCAGTAACACTCCGCCTGTCTCTCCACAGGAAGATCCTAAAAGGAAAAAAATTCTACTTAACAGTTTCCGAAACTTTGATGAAAATGGAGATAATAAGATAGACCTGACAGAATTTATTACGTTTATTAATTACCTGGCCTCCATCTTCTGAAAATCTCTCTAATTCAAGGGCAGAGACATCTTATATCACTGAAATATCTGTCAATAAAAGTTTAAGACTAAGTCATTTGTTCTACTGCTTCATTTTCCTCAGTAGTTTGCTGCAATATAGAAAAGGGGTCATCAGGGAGTAAACAACATAGGGGAGAGGGATTATCCCCCATAGTGGCCCCTACACACAGTATTATGTCCCATAGTGGCCCCTGCACACAGTATTATCCCCCATTGTAGCTCCTGCACACAGTATTATCCCCCATAGTAGCCCCTACACACAGTATTCTACCCCATAGTGGCCCCTGTACACAGTATTATGTCCCATAGTGTCCCCTGCACACAGTATTATCCACCATAGTGGCCCCTACACACAGTATAATGTCCCATAGTGGTCCCTGCACACAGTATTATGTCCCATAGTGGCCCCTGCACACAGTATTATGTCCCATAGTGGCCTCTGCACACAGTATTATCCCCCATAGTGGCCCCTACACACAGTATTATCCCCCATAGTGGCCCCTGCACACAGTATTATGTCCCATAGTGGCCCCTGCACACAGTATTATGTCCCATAGTGGCCTCTGCACACAGTATTATGTCCCATAGTGGCCCCTGCACACAGTATTATGTCCCATAGTGGCCCCTGCACACAGTATTATGTCCCATAGTGGCCCCTGCACACAGTATTATGTCCCATAGTGGCCCCTGCACACAGTATTATCCCCCATAGTGGCCCCTGCACACAGTATTATGTCCCATAGTGGCCCCTGCACACAGTATTATGTCCCATAGTGGCCCCTGCACACAGTATTACACCCCATAGTGGCCCCTGCACACAGTATTACACCCCATAGTGGCCCCTGCACACAGTATTACACCCCATAGTGACCCCTGCACACAGTATTATGTCCCATAGTGGCCTCTGCACACAGTATTATCCCCCATAGTGGCCCCTACACACAGTATTATGTCCCATAGTGGCCCCTGCACACAGTATTATGTCCCATAGTGGCCCCTGCACACAGAATTATGTCCCATAGTGGCCCCTGCACACAGTATTATGTCCCATAGTGGCCCCTGCACACAGTATTATGTCCCATAGTGGTCCCTGTACACAGTATTATCCCCCATAGTGACCCCTGCACACAGTATTATGTCCCATAGTGGCCCCTGCACACAGTATTATGTCCCATAGTGGCCCCTGCACACAGTATTATACCCCATAGTGGCCCCTGCACACAGTATTATACCCCATAGTGGCCCCTGCACACAGTATTATGTCCCATAGTGACCCCTGCACACAGTATTATGCCCCATAGTGGCCCCTGCACACAGTATTATGTCCCATAGTGGCCCCTGCACACAGTATTATGTCCCATAGTGGCCCCTGCACACAGTATTATGCCCCATAGTGGCCCCTGCACACAGTATTATACCCCATAGTGGCCCCTGCACACAGTATTATGTCCCATAGTGGCCCCTGCACACAGTATTATGTACCATAGTGGCCCCTGCACACAGTATTATCCCCCATAGTGGCCCCTGCACACAGTATTATGCCCCATAGTGGCCCCTGCACACAGTATAATGTCCCATAGTGTCCCCTGCACACAGTATTATCCACCATAGTGGCCCCTACACACAGTAGTATGCCCCATAGTGGCCCCTGCACACAGTATAATGTCCCATAGTGGTCCCTGCACACAGTATTATGTCCCATAGTGGCCCCTGCACACAGTATTATGTCCCATAGTGGCCTCTGCACACAGTATTATCCCCCATAGTGGCCCCTACACACAGTATTATCCCCCATAGTGGCCCCTGCACACAGTATTATGTCCCATAGTGGCCCCTGCACACAGTATTATGTCCCATAGTGGCCTCTGCACACAGTATTATGTCCCATAGTGGCCCCTGCACACAGTATTATGCCCCATAGTAGCCCCTGCACACAGTATTATGTTCCATAGTGGCCCCTGCACACAGTATTATGTCCCATAGTGGCCCCTGCACACAGTATTATGTCCCATAGTGGCCCCTGCACACAGTATTATGTCCCATAGTGGCCCCTGCACACAGTATTATGTCCCATAGTGGCCCCTGCACACAGTATTATGTCCCATAGTGGCCCCTGCACACAGTATTATGTCCCATAGTGGCCCCTGCACACAGTATTATGTCCCATAGTGGCCCCTGCACACAGTATTATGTCCCATAGTGGCCTCTGCACACAGTATTATGTCCCATAGTGGCCTCTGCACACAGTATTATCCCCCATAGTGGCCCCTACACACAGTATTATGTCCCATAGTGGCCCCTGCACACAGTATTATGTCCCATAGTGGCCCCTGCACACAGAATTATGTCCCATAGTGGCCCCTGCACACAGTATTATGTCCCATAGTGGCCCCTGCACACAGTATTATGTCCCATAGTGGCCCCTGCACACAGTATTATCCCCCATAGTGGCCCCTGTACACAGTATTATGTCCCATAGTGGCCCCTGCACACAGTATTATCCCCCATAGTGGCCCCTGTACACAGTATTATGTCCCATAGTGGCCCCTGCACACAGTATTATGTCCCATAGTGGCCCCTGCACAGTATTATGTCCCATAGTGATCCCTGCACACAGTATTATGCCCCATAGTGGCCCCTGCACACAGTATTATGTCCCATAGTGGCCCCTGCACACAGTATTATGCCCCATAGTGACTCCTGCACACAGTATTATGTCCCATAGTGGTCCCTGTACACAGTATTATGTCCCATAGTGGCCCCTGCACACAGTATTATGTCCCATAGTGGCCCCTGCACACAGAATTATGTCCCATAGTGGCCCCTGCACACAGTATTATGTCCCATAGTGGCCCCTGCACACAGTATTATGCCCCATAGTGGCCCCTGCACACAGTATTATGTCCCATAGTGGTCCCTGCACACAGTATTATCCCCCATAGTGACCCCTGCACACAGTATTATGTCCCATAGTGGCCCCTGCACACAGTATAATGTCCCATAGTGGCCTCTGCACACAGTATTATGCCCCATAGTGGCCCCTACACACAGTATTATCCCCCATAGTGGCCCCTGTACACAGTATTATGTCCCATAGTGGCCCCTGCACACAGTATTATCCCCCATAGTGGCCCTTGTACACAGTATTATGTCCCATAGTGTCCCTCACACAGTATTATGTCCCATAGTGATCCCTGCACACAGTATTATGCCCCATAGTGGCCCCTGCACACAGTATTATGTCCCATAGTGGCCCCTGCACACAGTATTATGCCCCATAGTGACTCCTGCACACAGTATTATGTCCCATAGTGGTCCCTGCACACAGTATTATGCCCCATAGTGGCCCCTACACACAGTATTATGTCCCATAGTGGTCCCTGCACACAGTATTATCCCCCATAGTGGCCCCTGCACACAGTATTATGTCCCATAGTGGCCCCTACACACAGTATTATCCCCCATAGTGGCCCCTACACACAGTATTATCCCCCATAGTGGCCCCTGCACACAGTATTATGTCCCATAGTGGCCCCTGCACACAGTATTATGTCCCATAGTGGCCTCTGCACACAGTATTATCCCCCATAGTGGCCCCTACACACAGTATTATCCCCCATAGTGGCCCCTGCACACAGTATTATGTCCCATAGTGGCCCCTGCACACAGTATTATGTCCCATAGTGGCCTCTGCACACAGTATTATCCCCCATAGTGGCCCCTACACACAGTATTATCCCCCATAGTGGCCCCTGCACACAGTATTATACCCCATAGTGGCCCCTGCACACAGTATTATCCCCCATAGTGGCCTCTGCACACAGTATTATGTCCCATAGTGGCCCCTGCGCACAGTATTATGTCCCATAGTGGCCTCTGCACACAGTATTATCCCCCATAGTGGCCCCTACACACAGTATTATCCCCCATAGTGGCCCCTGCACACAGTATTATCCCCCATAGTGGCCCCTACACACAGTATTATCCCCCATAGTGGCCCCTGCACACAGTATTATACCCCATAGTGGCCCCTGCACACAGTATTATCCCCCATAGTGCCCCCTGCACACAGTATTATGTCCCATAGTGGCCCCTGCACACAGTATTATGCCCCATAGTGGCCCCTGCAAACAGTATTATGTCCCATAGTGGCCCCTGCACACAGTATTATGTCCCATAGTGGCCCCTGCACACAGTATTATCCCCCATAGTGGCCCCTGCACACAGTATTATGTCCCATAGTGGCCCCTGCACACAGTATTATGTCCCATAGTGGCCCCTGCACACAGTATTATCCCCCATAGTGGCCTCTGCACACAGTATTATGTCCCATAGTGGCCCCTGCACACAGTATTATGTCCCATAGTGGCCTCTGCACACAGTATTATGTCCCATAGTGACCCCTGCACACAGTATTATGCCCCATAGTGGCCCCTGCACACAGTATTATGCCCCATAGTGGCCCCTGCACACAGTATTATGTCCCATAGTGGCCTCTGCACACAGTATTATCCCCCATAGTGGCCCCTGCACACAGTATTATGTCCCATAGTGGCCCCTGCACACAGTATTATCCCCCATAGTGGCCTCTGCACACAGTATTATGTCCCATAGTGGCCCCTGCACACAGTATTATGTCCCATAGTGGCCCCTGTACACAGTATTATGTCCCTTAGTGGCCCCTGCACACAGTATTATGTCCCATAGTGGCCCCTGCACACAGTATTATGTCCCATAGTGGCCCCTGCACACAGTATTATCCCCCATAGTGGCCTCTGCACACAGTATTATGTCCCATAGTGGCCCCTGCACACAGTATTATGTCCCATAGTGGCCTCTGCACACAGTATTATCCCCCATAGTGGCCCCTGCACACAGTATTATGTCCCATAGTGGTCGCTGCACACAGTATTATCCCCCATAGTGGCCCCTCCACACAGTATTATCCCCCATAGTGGCCTCTGCACACAGTATTATCCCCCATAGTGACCCCTGCACACAGTATTATCCCCCATAGTAGCCCCTGCACACAGTATTATGTCCCATAGTGGCCCCTGCACACAGTATTATGTCCCATAGTGGCCCCTGCACACAGAATTATGTCCCATAGTGGCCCCTGCACACAGTATTATCCCCCATAGTGGCCTCTGCACACAGTATTATCCCCCATAGTGGCCTCTGCACACAGTATTATGTCCCATAGTGACCCCTGCACACAGTATTATGCCCCATAGTGGCCCCTGCACACAGTATTATGCCCCATAGTGGCCCCTGCACACAGTATTATGTCCCATAGTGGCCTCTGCACACAGTATTATCCCCCATAGTGGCCCCTGCACACAGTATTATGTCCCATAGTGGCCCCTACACACAGTATTATCCCCCATAGTGGCCTCTGTACACAGTATTATGTCCCATAGTGGCCCCTGCACACAGTATTATGTCCCATAGTGGCCCCTGCACACAGTATTATGTCCCATAGTGGCCCCTGCACACAGTATTATGTCCCATAGTGGCCCCTGCACACAGTATTATCCCCCATAGTGGCCCCTGCACACAGTATTATGTCCCATAGTGGCCCCTGCACACAGTATTATGTCCCATAGTGGCCCCTGCACACAGTATTATGTCCCATAGTGTCCCCTGCACACAGTATTATCCCCCATAGTGGCCCCTGCACACAGTATTATACCCCATAGTGGCCCCTGCACACAGTATTATGTCCCATAGTGTCCCCTGCACACAGTATTATGTCCCATAGTGGCCCCTGCACACAGTATTATCCCCCATAGTGTCCACTGCACACAGTATTATGTCCCATAGTGGCCCCTGCACACAGTATTATGTCCCATAGTGACCCCTGCACACAGTATTATCCCCCATAGTGGCCCCTGCACACAGTATTATGTCCCATAGTGGCCCCTGCACACAGTATTATGCCCCATAGTGGCCCCTGCACACAGTATTATCCCCCATAGTGGCGCCTGCATACAGTATTATCCCCCATAGTGGCCCCTGCACACAGTATTATGTCCCATAGTGGCCCCTGCACACAGAATTATGTCCCATAGTGGCCCCTGCACACAGTATTTTGTCCCATAGTGGCCCCTGCACACATTATTTTGTCCCATAGTGGCCCCTGCACACAGAATTATGTCCCATAGTGGCCCCTGCACACAGTATTATCCCCCATAGTGGCCCCTGCACACAGTATTATGTCCCATAGTGGCCCCTGCACACAGTATTATACCCCATAGTGGCCCCTGCACACAGTATTATACCCCATAGTGGCCCCTGCACACAGTATTATGCCCCATAGTGGCCCCTGCACACAGTATTATGTCCCATAGTGTCCCCTGCACACAGTATTATGTCCCATAGTGAACCCTGCACACAGTATTATCCCCCATAGTGGCCCCTGCACACAGTATTATCCCCCATAGTGGCCCCTGCACACAGTATTATGGCCCATAGTGGCCCCTGCACACAGTATTATGTCCCATAGTGGCCCCTGCACACAGTATTATGTCCCATAGTGTCCCCTGCACACAGTATTATCCCCCATAGTGGCCCCTGCACACAGTTTTATACCCCATAGTGGCCCCTGCACACAGTATTATGTCCCATAGTGTCCCCTGCACACAGTATTATGTCCCATAGTGGCCCCTGCACACAGTATTATGTCCCATAGTGGCCCCTGCACACAGTATTATGCCCCATAGTGGCCCCTGCACACAGTATTATCCCCCATAGTGGCGCCTGCATACAGTATTATCTCCCATAGTGGCCCCTGCACACAGTATTATGTCCCATAGTGGCCCCTGCACACAGTATTTTGTCCCATAGTGGCCCCTGCACACATTATTTTGTCCCATAGTGGCCCCTGCACACAGAATTATGTCCCATAGTGGCCCCTGCACACAGTATTATGTCCCATAGTGGCCCCTGCACACAGTATTATGCCCCATAGTGGCCCCTGCACACAGTATTATACCCCATAGTGGCCCCTGCACACAGTATTATGTCCCATAGTGGCCCCTGCACACAGTATTATGTCCCATAGTGGCCCCTGCACACAGTATTATGTCCCATCGTGGCCCCTGCACACAGTATTATGTCCCATAGTGACCCCTGCACACAGTATTATCCCCCATAGTGGCCCCTGCACACAGTATTATCCCCCATAGTGGCCCCTGCACACAGTATTATGTCCCATAGTGGCCCCTGCACACAGTATTATGTCCCATAGTGACCCCTGCACACAGTATTATGTCCCATAGTGGCCCCTGCACACAGTATTATGTCCCATAGACGTGCGTATCTAATCCTCCCCTGTGTGGCATTGTGTATAGAGGCGCATATCTAATCCTACGGCATGTGGTACGGTGTGCAGATGCGCGTATCTAATCCTACAGAATTTGGTACTCTGTGCAAACGCACTTATCTAATCCTCCCCTGTGTAGTATTTTGTGAAGAGGCGGTATCTAATCCTACGGCGTGTGGAACTGTGTGTAGATGCATGTATCTAATCCTATGGCATGTGGTACTGTGTGCAGACACGTGTATCTATTCCTATGGCGTGTACAACTGTGTGAAGACATCTGTATCTAATCATCCCCCGTGTGGTACTGTGTGTAGACCTGTGTATCTAATCCTCCCCCGTGTGGTACTGTGTGCAGATGCGCGTATGTAATCCTCCCCCGTGTGATACTGTGTGCTGAGACGCATATCTAATTCTCTGGCTAGTGGTACTGTGTGCAGAGGCATGTATCTAATCCTCCAAAGTGTGGTATTGTGTGAAGACGTGCGTATCTAATCCTTCAGCGTGTGGAACTATGTGTAGACGCTCGTATCTAATCCTACTGCATGTGGTACTGTGTGCAGACGCGTGTATCTAATCCTATGGCATGTACAATATGAGCGAACACTAAAATGTTCGAGGTTTGAAATTCGAATCGAACAGCCGCTCAATGTTCGTGTGTTCGAACGGGTTTCGAACCCCATTATAGTCTATGGGGAACAGATACTCGTTAAGGGAAAACCAAATCCGTGTCTGGAGGGTCACCAAGTCCACTATGACACCCCAGGAAATGATACCAACACCTCTGGAATGACACTGGGACAGCAGGGGGCGCATGTCTGGGGGCATCTAACACACCAAAGACCCTCTATTACCCCAACATCACAGCCTAACAACTACACACTTTCCACATTCCAAAAAACCTCTATCAAAGTGGGAAAATACCTGGAAACCTTCTTTACTCCCCAAATGGATGGACACAAACCCCAATTTAAGCTCAACAAACAGTAACAACCACCCCTTTAAATCACGTTCCCCATGACAACCACGGATGGAATAGACAATGGGAAATGGGAGCCCTCACCCTTAACTGTCATTTTGAGTGTGTGTGTGTGTGTGTGTGTGTGTGTGATGTGGTAAGACCTTCCAAAATTCACTTTTCTAGCCCTTAACATGAGCCCTTCCAAACAAAGTTACATGACCTTAAGCTGAGCTACCAGCAGAGATTGAGGCCCTTGGCATGAGTAGAGCCTTGCACCAGCAGTGTTTTTGGCACTTAGGGTGAGTTGAGCCTTGTACCAGCGTGTGTCCCTTAACATCAGGCGGGCCCTAAGTTCTGCTCTTTGCACAAAAGTTCAACATTAACCTTAGTAGCCTTAGTAGGCCCGAGAACCAGGAACAAGTCTTGCAATGGCTGTCGGATAACGCTTAAAGCACATTGTCCACCAGCCAGGCAGCCTCTACCTCCTCTTACCCAACAGTCTTGTCCTCCTTCCACCCAAAATTCCCAATCTTCCCAGAACAATAACCCCAACTGTCCCTGCTCCCCAGAGCTGTTCTCCCTTCCTTTGACTGTACCGCAACCTGCCCCTCCATTTCGCGATTCCACGGACCTAACAGACGAGTATCTGTGTCCAGATGCTCAAACACTAGAGTCTCCTCCATTCCATCTCCGGTCAATTTGGTGGCGGATGACCAGCAACCCACCCTCATCGACGACGATGAGACACAGTTGCTGTCAGGGCAACGAGTTGACATGCGCATTGTGCAGGAGGAGGAGGCGAGACAGGAGTTGGAAGAGGAGGTGGTGGACGACGAGGACACCGACCCCACCTGGACAAGGCGGATGTCAACCTGGGAAAGTAGTGTGGATGTTGAGGCAGGTGCAGCACCAAAAAGGGTAGCTAGAGGCAGAGACATGTCCAGAGGCAGAGGTCAGCTGCTTTGCCGAAGCCAGGCCAGACCCGGAATGTCCGAAGATGTTCCCTTTTGTACCCAGCCCAGAAAAACTCCCCCATCGAGGGCACGTTTCTTGAAGGTGTAGAGTTTTTTCAAGGAATGCGCCGAGGACAGATATAGTGTTGTCTACACAATTTGCCTCTCGAAATCGAGTAGGGGCCCTGAGAAGAGCAACCTGTCCACCACTTCAATGCACCGTCATTTGGAATCCAAGCAATGGAATCAGTGGCAGGCAGCAACGGCAGGACAAACGTCGCCCGCCGTTCATGCCACTGCCTCTGCTCACAGTGCTGGCGATGCACTCCAGAGGACGAGCCAGGACATCACTTCATTTGCCTCTGCCACTTTGTTGACTTCTCCTTCATCCTCTCCTGTTTCTGTCTTATCTCCTTCTCCTGCACCATCAAAGGCACCATCAGGCGCTTCTTTACAACAACCCACCATCTCTCAGACATTGGAGCGCCGGCAGAAATACACCGCTAACCACCCACCCACGCAAGCCTAGAACGCCAACATCGCTAAACTGCTGGCCCAGGAGAGGTTGGCATTCCGGCTTGTTGAAACTCCCGCCTTCCCGGACCTGATGGCAACTGTGGCACCTCACTATGCCGTCCCTAGCCGTCACAACTTCTCCCGGTGTGGCGTCCCCGCCTTGCACCAGCACGTGTCACTCAACATCAGTTGGGCCCTTAGTTCCGCGCTTTGCTGCAAGGTCCACTTGACCACCGACACTTGGACAAGCGCCTGTGGTCAGGGATGCTGCTTATCTTTAAGGACAGGCAGGGTGAATGTGGTGGAGTCTGGTCCCGGGGTGCAAACTGAGGTACCCTATCTCCTCTCCCAGGCCAAAGTTCATGGCAGGAGTAGACTGAAACCCTACGACGCTGCAACCTCCACCCCAGCTACTAGCGGCAAACGCTAAAACACTGGTGTGGGGAGACGTCAGCAGGCGGTGCTGAAGCTCATCAGCTTGGGGGACAGACAGCACAGTGCCTCCGAGGTCAGGGTTGCCATCCTGGCTGAGATGGCATTTTTTTTTCCCTGCTACACCTGGGGCCTGGCATTTTTACGCCTGTGATAATGGCTGGAACCTGGTAGCAGCTCTGGAGCTTGCCAGCCTCCAACACGTTCCATGTTTGGCCCACGTCTAACCTAGTGGTGCAACGTTTTTTGAAAACATACCCAAATGTACCGAAGCTACTGTTGAAAATGCGGCGCTTGTGCGCCCACTTTTGCAAGTGTACAGGAGTTGCTGCTAGCCTAAAAACACTCTAGCAAGGCCTACATCTGTCCAAACACAGGCTGTTGTCCGTCATTCACACACGCTGAAACCCTACAATACCATATCTTGAGCAGGGTGTGTGAGCTGCACAGACCTTTGATGGAGTTCCATCTACAAAACCCAAGGGTTCCTCAAAGTCAGCTCCCAAAGTTTCTGCACCATGAGTTTCCAGGGGTGGTAGAGTTATGGCTAGGGGAAGAGGCATGGATAGGGATGATGTCTAGGGGCAAAAGCAGTGTGGATGTGGAGGCAAGCTAAGCAGCAAAAACTGGGGGTACAAGCTAAGGCATGGACTGGGGTGATGTCTAGGGGCAAAAGCAGTGTGGATGTGGAGGCAAGCTAAGCAGCAAAAACTGGGGGTACAAGCTAAGGCATGGACTGGGGTGATGTCTAGGGGCAAAAGCAGTGTGGATGTGGAGGCAAGCTAAGCAGGGAAAAAGGTGGCTAGAGGCAAAGGGATGTCCAGAGGCAGAAGACAGCTGCATGACAGAAGCTAGACCTGAGCCAGCAAGGCCCAAGATGCCCTCTTTTCTAGCTTCCTTAGAAAAATTCCCCCATCGAGGCCACGTTCCTCGCTGGGGGAGATAATTTCTAAATGTATAGGTCGAGGACAAACTGAGTGTGGTTTACACACTTTGCAATGTGACTCCCCATCTCCCAGGCCTTTCATTCCAGGCTAAAGTACAGCACAACCTACCCACATGCCCAAGGCTTCAACGGCCTCATCTCAAAAATTCTGGCCCAGGAGATGTTGGGGTCCCGGCTTGTGGACACTCTGCCCTTTTTGGGCCTGCTGGCTACTGCGCCACCTCACTGTGCCGTCCACACCAGCACTTTTCCCCAAACATGAGGCGGTCCCTAAGTTCAGCGCTTTGCCCAAAAGTTCCACGTGACCAGTTATGAATGGACAAGTGCATGCGGACAGGGACGCTAACTTTTAATCTTGGCACAGTGGTTGTCTCCCCACACAACATTCCTGGGAGGAGGGCTGAAACACCACCCTCCTCCTCCGCTGTTAGATTGACCCCAGCTTCGAGCTGGAAATGCAGCAACACTGGTGTGGGGAGACGTCAGCAGGCCGGGCTGCTGAGGTCAGGGATGCCATCCTGGATGAGATTGCAATTTGTTTATCCCCGATGCCCCTGGGGCCAGGCTTTTTTTGTCTTGTTGGAGGGCTCTGGAGCTTGCCAGCCTCCAACACGTTCCATGCCTGGCCCACGTGTTCAATCTAGTGGTGCAACGATTTTTAAAAACATACCCCAAATTAGCAGAGATAAGGGTGAAAGTGGGGCACTTGGACACCCACTTTCCCAAGTCTACAGTGCCTGGAACTAGCCGCAATACACTCCAGCAAGGCCTACATCTGCCTGAAGCACCTACTGTTGTGCGAGGTCACCACACGCTCAAACCCTAGATACCGTATGTTGAGCAGGGTGTGTGAGCAGCAGAGACCTTTGATGGAGTACCAGCTACAAAACCCAAGGGTTCCTCAGAGTCAGCTCCCTCACTTTCTGCACCATGAGTTTCCATGGGTGGCAGAGTTATGGCTAGAGGCACAGGCATGGATAGGGGTAATGTGTAGGGGCAAAAGCAGTGTGGATGTGGAGGCAAGCTAAGCATAAAAAACTGGGGGTAAAAGCAGAGGCATGGACTGGGGTGATGTCTAGGGGCAAAAGCAGTGTGGATGTGGAGGCAAGAAAAGCTTGGAAAATGGTGGCTAGAGGCAAAGGGATGTCCATAGGCAGCAAGGGCAAAGATGCAAAACTCTCCCCTGTTTCAAGAATTTTCCTGACTTGTCTCCCCACAAAACATTCCTGGGAGGAGGGCTGAAACAACACCCTCCTCTGCTGTTAGATTGACCCCAGCTACGAGCTGGAAACGCTGCAACACTGGTGTGGGGAGACGTCAGCGGGCCGTGCTGAAGCTCATCAGCTTGGGGGCCAGACAGCACACTGCCTACAAAGTGAGTCATGCCATCCTCGATGAGATGGCAATGTGGTTTTTGCCACTGCACCTGGGCCCAGGCATGTTGTCATGTGTGATAATAGCCGTAACCTGGGATCGGCTCTGTAGCTTGGCAGCCTGCAACATATTCCATGCCTGGGCCACGTTTTTAACTCATTGCTGCTAATCTTTTTAAAAAGTTACCCCAATGTCCCTGAGCTACTGGTGAAAGTGTGGCGCTTGTGCGGATAGTTTTTAAAGTCTATAGTTGCCGCTGCTAGCCTCTATGCACTCCTACAACGCCTGTACCTGCTGGAACAACAGCTGTTGTGCGACGTCTCCACACTGCTGGCACTAAACATATCATGTGTTGAGCAGAGTGTGTGAGCAGCACAGACCTTTGATGTAGTTCCAACTCCAAAACCCTCGGGTTCGTCAAAGTCAACTCCCTCAGTTCCTCAACCATGAGTGGCCATGGGTGGCAGACTTATGTGAAATCCCATCCCATCCATTGCACTGGACATGAAACATTAGCATACGCTCAGCACAACTCCGGATATGGCAGCTGCGTTAAGCAGGGTGCAGGGTACAACACAGACCAGGCCCGAGCACCAGGAACAGGTGTTAGAAATACTGCAGCATCCGCCATTTCCTTCCAATTTTGGGGTTTTGGACCCGCTGACTTTTCTGGACCTCAGTGGGGATCATGAGACACAGTTGCCATCAGGGCAAGCTGTGGTCATGTGCGGTTTGCAGTAGGGGGACAGTGCGCAATTGGAAGAGGAGTTGGTGGATGACGAGGCCACCGACCCCACATGGACAGGGGTGATGTCTAGGGGCTAAAGCAGTGTAGATGTGGAGGGAAGCTAATTCAACAAAAAAACAGGGTAGAAGCAAAGGCATAAACTGGGGTGATGTTTAGGGGCTAAAGCAGTGTAGATGTGGAGGGAAGCTAATTCAACAAAAAAACAGGGTAGAAGCAAAGGCATAAACTGGGGTGATGTTTAGGGGTGAAAGCAGTGTAGATGTGGAGGGAAGCTAAGCAGCAAAAACAGTGGGTAGAAGCAAAGGCATGCAAAACTCTACCCTGTTGGAAGACTTAAGACACGTTAATGGCCCCCCCCTGGACAAATTACTGCCACTCAGGGGCCTAGTGTCACCAGCAGGGACAAGTATAGGCGCATGTTGTGGGAATACCTGGCCGACACCAGCTCTGTCCTCTCCGATCCCTCTGTGCTCTACAGCCTAAACTTATTTTCTCATCTTTTTTTCTGAACTGCACATCTCTTGCCTGCTTCCTTTGGGATCTTACAAGTGGTGGTCCACTTCCAAAGGTGGTAATTTCACTAGACAGTGTAACAGGAGTAGCTGAGGGATCGCTGTCTTAACCACTTTTTGGCACAAAATTAACTTCCAAAGCCAAGTATGGTGCAAGTATATGATGAAAGGACACCTACACACCTATCTCTGACACATTGGGGAGTTCACCCTCATGCGCCCTTTTGGCCTGCACCATCATGCGCCTCTTCCCAGCCACTCCACATCTCCCAAGCTTTTCATTGCAGGCAGAAGTACAACACAACCCACCCCCATGCCCAAGCCTTTAACAGCCTCATCGATAAACTGCTGGCCCTGGAGATGTTGGTGTTTGTTTATGCTTCTGGAGACCCAGGCCTTCCGTCAGCAGATGGCAGCTGGGGCACCTCCCTATGCTGGGCCTAGCCGTTACTACTTCTCTTGGTGTGCTGTCCCCGCCTTGCACCTGCATGTGTCCCATAACATCAGTTGGGCCCAGAGCTCTGCGCTTTGCTGCAAGGTCCACTTGACCACCGACACATGGACAAGGGCCTGTGGTCAGGGATGCTGCAGTGCTTATCTTTAATGACAGGCAGGGTGAATGTGGTGGAGTCTGTTCCCCGGGTGCAAACTGGGGTGGCCTATCTCCTCTCCCAGGCCAAAATTCATGGCAGGAGTAGACTGAAACCCTACGATGCTGCAACCTCCACCCCAGCTACTAGCGGCAAACGCTGTAACACTGGTGTGGGGAGATGTCAGCAGGCCGTGCTGAAACTGATCAGCTTGGGGGACAGACAGCACAGTGCCTCCGAGGTCAGGGATGCCATCCTGGCTGAGATGGCATTTTTTTTTCCCCTGCTACACCTGGGGCCTGGCATTTTTGCGCCTGTGATAATGGCTGGAACCTGGTAGCAGATCTGGAGCTTGCCAGACTCAAACACGGTCCACGCATGGCCCACGTTTTTCAACTTGTTGGTGCCATGTTTCTTTGAAACCTACACCATTGTGCCTGATATACAGGTCAAAGTGGGGCCATTTTCGTAAGTGAGAACTACATTTCGTAAGTGAGAAAACATTCAGAGCACACTCCTCTCATCTTCGCACCGTTGGCTGGTGGAGGAAGACGAGGGGGTTGGAGTGGCATCTGATGTCCCTGTCCCACACGAGGCTAGAGGGTGCACTTCAGTGCATCCCATTGCTTCACCACAAATGGTGTGAAGGGGAGTGGAAAATGGAGGAAATGGAGAGTGACCCTTACAGTTGGGGCCAGCAAAGGCATGCCAAGTAACACACTGGCACACATGGCTGACTTCATCTTGGGTTGCTTTTCAACACATATTTCACATCATGAAGAACAAATAATACTGGATTTTTACAAGCCTCGAACCCTGGTCTAGGTCTAATGTCTGTTCCTTTCTTATATTAGGGGAGAGGGAAAAAAAATACTTCAGTGATACGTTTAGCGTACATAGACTGACTATTAATGTGTATCCCACTTAGTGTTGTTAGGGTTACACACCGTCACAACCTGGCTAAAGCTTCTATAGCTGGTAATAAAGTCAACATAACTTTACGGTATCCAAAAAGACAGCTGGTACCGACAGAGAGCAAGACAAATGTCAACCAAAGCTGTGAGCTCTGAACACCCACAGTGACTTTGGCGTCATCATCATTATAAGGGAGCGGGTGGTAATAAATAACTTGGCAGTGCCTAAAACCCAAAAAGCTTATACAACTATATTTACATTAAGATACACAAATGACACTTTTTAGTAGCATGTCATGAGACAAGCTGATAAGCTCTTCCTTTGTGCAGTGCTATTTCAGAGTTAAACGCTGCCTTTATTTTAATTCTGGAGAAGGTGCAGACATTAGATTTAGAACATGTTGTCTTCATTGTCCAAATCCTCTATATAGGTAACGTGTTTTTCGGGCCGAGCTGTCTGGGAACGAGCTGGTGCAGCACTGACAACCTGGGTGAATATGGCAAGAGCCTGAGATGTAGGGTGAATGAATCCCCAAATTATTTGGGGAATTTCCACTCAGAAACTGGCACTATATACCAGTAGCAAAAATTGTGGGTGCACTTAACCCCAATATATTCTTTGAATTCCCAGTCAGACAATGGCACTATATACCAGTAGCAAAAATTGTGGGTGCACGTAACCCCAATATATTCTTTGAATTCCCAGTCAGACAATGGCACTATATACCAGTAGCAAAAATTGTGGGTGCACGTAACCCCAATATATTCTTTGAATTCCCAGTCAGACAATGGCACTATATGGCAGTAGCAAGAATAGTGGGTGTATATAGCCCCAATTCTATTGCTAGGGGACTTGCAGGGTATTTCTGGGGTGAAGGTGGGGGCGGGCACACCGTTGGAACGGGGATTTGGGGTGTATATATAGGGTATACGGGAATACACTGTCAGTGTATTCCATTCAGGATCCTGGGAAAGCTGGGTTGCAGCGATTGAGCCCGTCAGTGCCACGTTACACTGACAAGCTTCTCCCTGGAATTTAGCTCTTATAAGAGCTGTTGGTTGTCTTCTCCTTCCTATCCTAGCCTGTCCCTGCCTACCCAGAATCTAAGCCCTAGCTAACTGGACGGAAACCTCCGTCCCCGGTGAATTGCAAGCTCAGAATGAAGCGAAGCTGGGTGTCGCTGTTCTTTTAAATTAGAGGTCACATGTTTTCGGCAGCCAATGGGTTTTGCCTACTTTTTTCAACGTCACCGGTGTCGTAGTTCCTGTCCCACCTACCCTGCGCTGTTATTGGAGCAAAAAAGGCGCCAGGGAAGGTGGGAGGGGAATCGAGTAATGGCGCACTTTACCACGCGGTGTTCGATTCGATTCGAACATGCCGAACAGCCTAATATCCGATCGAACATGAGTTCGATAGAACACTGTTCGCTCATCTCTAATGTACAACTGTGTGCAGACGCGCGTATCTAATCCTCTGGAGTGTGGAACTGTGTGTAGACGCGTATCTAATCTTACGGCATGTGGTACTCTGTGCAGACATGTGTATCTAATCCTATGGCGTGTACAACTGTGTGCAGACGCGCATATCTAATCCTCTGGAGTGTGGAACTGTGTGTAGACGCGTGTATCTAATCCTACAGCATATGATACTCTGTGCAGATGCGTGTATCTAATCCTATGGCATGTACAACTGTGTGAAGATGTGTGTATTTATTCCTATGGCGTGTGGATCTGTAAGCAGACGCACGTATCTAATCCTACAGCATGTAGTACTGTGTGCAGACGTGCTTATCTAATCCTCTGGTGTGTGGAACTGTGTGCAGATGCATGTATCCAATCTTCTGGCATGTGGTATTGTGTGCAGACGCATGTATCCAATCCCCTGGCGTATGGTACTGTGTGCAGACACGCGTATCTAATCCTCTTGCGTGTGAAACTGTGTGCAGATGCGCATATCTAATCCTTCCCCGTGTGATACTGTGTGTAGAAACGTGTATCTAATCCTCTGGTGGTGGTACTATGTTTAGACATGCGTATCTAATCCCCCAGTGTGTTGAACTGTGTGCAGATGTGCGTATCTAATCCTCCCCCTTGTGGTACTTAGAGCAGACACACGTATCTAATCCTTCAGCGTGTGTAACTGTGTGCAGATGCGCATATCTAACCCACGTTCGTGTGGTACTGTGTGCAGATGCACGTATCTAATCCTCCCCTGTGTGGTATTGTGTGAAGAGGCGCGTATCTAATCCTACGGCATGTGGTACTCTGTGCAAACGTGCTTATCTAATCCTCCCCTGTGTTGTTATGTCAGTCCAGGTAGCTGCAACGGGGCTAAGGAATAGCAGTAGGGAATCTCGCCCTGCACTACTCCCACTAGCTATCCCGGTCCCTGCCTCACGGGTGTAGGTCGGCTGTACTCAGGCTAAGCCTGACCCCGACAGCTCCTCTCTCACTGACACCGTAGGCCTAGAGGGAAGTGGGAGAAGGAATGCCCTATAAGATCTCTAGGGACTGGAGACTAAAGGGGGTCACCCCTAACGAACAAGTGAAGCTGCTACTGACAGGGACTGACAAGGGTGTGCGCTGACTAACAACACAAGCAGCACACAGGAAAAATGTGGGAAAGGATTCCCCCAAACCAATATGGGAAGGAACCTTACACTAGGAAACAAACACAGGGAAACTGAGTAGAAATCAAAGGATAAGGCAATTCACTCACACAGTCAATTATACACAGAGGGAGGATTGGTGAACACAGAAGGGAAAACACACAAACCAACTAGTTCACCCAAACCTCCCAAAAACCAACCACGGAACTTCCTCTATCCCAGAACACCACCTACTCCTCCTGCTAAGGCCTAGCTCTGTAAAAGCGACACTCAGCACAGAACCATGGGAGGCATGGGTTTAAATACAGAGTAGAGACCACTCCTCCCAGGTGCAAATGGGAGGACAGACTAATCAACCAGGAGATAAAGCTGCCTACCAGCAGTGCGCGCGTGCAAGTCAAAAGGTGTGCACCAATACCCACGACAGGACAACCCCGCAGCGCCAGGATGCCACCCCAGACACTGCGCAGCCAAAAACTCCCCAGGTAAGAAAAATAGAAAGTAAAGAACCTAAATACTCCTAACAGGATCCTCCCCTCAAGGAGAAGACTCCGGATTCTCTAGGAGCATCCTTCTTCGGGAACTCCTTGTGGAATTTCTCCACGAGTCTGGGGGCTGACATATCCGACTCCAGGACCCAAGAGGACCGTATCCCTTCCATGCCACCAGATACCGTAGCTTCCCCCGAACATATTTGCTATCCAGAACTCGGGATATCTCATACTCCCCGGACTCAGAAACTGGTGGAACCTTAACTGGAGACGTTCCCTTCTTGGCCTTCTTTAACAAGGAGACATGGAAGACCCGGTTTATCTTCCACCTTTTAGGTAGTTGCAGCTGCGCCGCCACTTCATTTACCATCTTGATGATCTTAAAAGGACCCACAAACCTGGGACCCAGCTTCTTGCTAGGAACCTTCAACCTGATATTCTTGGTGGACAACCAAACCATCTCACCAGGGAAGAACTGCAACTCTCCTCTCTTCCGATCGGCCTGGACCTTAGCCTGGTGCGACGCCCGCACCAGATTCTCTCGGATACGGGACCATACCCCTTGCAGCTTTTTAGAAAATAGCTCCTCCTCCGGAACTGGGGAAAAAATGGAAGAAAATACTCCGAAAACAGGATGTCTACCACCGGAGCAAAAAAAAGGTGTGGTACCTGTGGCATTGGAATCATGGTTGTTTAGGGAAAATTCTGCCAGGGGGAGAAAGTCAGCCCAATTATTCTGGTTCTCTCGAACAAAACACCTCAAAAACTGTTCCACATCCTGATTCTTCCTCTCTGTTTGTCCGTTAGACTCTGGGTGAAACCCGGAGGAAAACGACAGTGTAACTCCCAACCTGCTGCAAAAAGCCCGCCAGAATTTAGCCACAAATTGCGGTCCCCTGTCCGAAACGATCTCCTCAGGAAGACCATGCAACCTTACAATTTCTTTAATAAACGCCTCTGATAGTGTCTTGGCACATGGCAGCCTGGAAAACGGGATCAAATGGCACATTTTCGTGAAGCGGTCAACGACTACCCAAATGACCGTGAAACCCTTAGACACCGGAAGGCCCGTGATGAAATCCATAGACAGATGAGTCCAAGGTGCCTTAGGAGGTTCCAATGGATGTAGAAGACCGTGGGGACGGGTATGCGAAGCCTTGGCTCTTGCACAGACCGAACAATTTTGAACAAACTGCAAGACATCCTTACTCCACCCTGGCCACCAAAAATTCCTAGACACCAATCTCATGGTCTCTGAAACCCCCGGGTGACCAACAAGAACCGACTCGTGACACTCCCTCAGGAGACTTTGTCGGAGAGTATTTGGGACAAAAAGCTTGTTTCTAGGTATCTTGGAAGGTGCAGCGTGTTGCGCTTCGATCAAGGCCTTCTCCAATTTCGCGCCCAATACTGCTACCACCACTCCATCCCCAAGAATAGTGGCAGGCGCCTCTCGTTCCTCCTCAGTCGACATATACCGGGATAAAGCATCAGCCTTAACATTCTTTGAACCCGGCACATAAGTCACGGTAAAATGGAACTGCGCAAAAAATAGAGCCCATCTGGCCTGCCGTGCATTTAATCTCTTCGCCGACCCAAGATAAACCAAATTCTTGTGGTCAGTAAATACCTGGACTGGCCTTCTGGCCCCCTCCAGGAAATGACGCCAATGTTCGAACGCTAGTTTTATTGCTAGTAGTTCCCTATCTCCGATGTCATAATTCCGTTCAGAGGCAGAGAATTTCTTAGAAAAGAAGGCACAGGGATGCGTACCCTCCTCGAACTCCTGAGAAAGTACTGCTCCCACCCCCCACTGAGGAGGCATCCACCTCCACTCGGAAGGCCAACCTCTCATCTGGCTGTCTCAAAATGGGAGCGGACGAGAATCGCTTCTTCAGTTCTTCAAACGCAGCTAGCGCCTCTGGCGACCACTTAGCACAGTCAGCCCCCTTCTTAGTCAAGTCCGAGATAGGTTTCACAACCTCAGAAAATCCCTTGATAAACTGGCGATAATAGTTGGAGAACCCCAAGAACCGTTGGACCGCCTTTAGGTTCTCGGGTCGCGGCCACTCCAAGACTGCCCTGACCTTCTCAGGGTCCATCTCGAACCCCTTGTCCGATAGGATATAGCCAAGGAAACATAATTTATTGACCGCGAACACACATTTCTCCAGCTTAGCACTTAATTGGTTAACCCTCAGGAGATCTAAAACCTCTCTCACTCTCTCCCAATGAGTCTCCAAATCCGGGGTGTAAATGAGTATATCGTCCAGATAGACCACAACCCCCCTCCCTATGACGGCACTTAGTACATCATTAATAAAATTCTGAAAAAACGCAGGCGCATTGGTTAGACCGAAAGGCATCACCAGATTCTCAAAGTGTCCTAGGGGTGTGTTAAACGCTGTTTTCCACTCATCCCCCTTCTTGATTCTCAGCAAGTTATACGCCCCACGTAAATCTATTTTACTAAACCAGCGAGCTCCCGTAATCTGGCTGAATAGATCCGAGATCAACGGAATGGGATAGGGATTCCGCACCGTGATTTTGTTAATCTCCCTAAAATCCAAACAAGGGCGCAACCCTCCATCTTTCTTCTTTACAAAGAAAAACCCCACTGCTACTGGGGACTTAGATGGGCGAATATGCCCCACCTCTAGACTCCCCTCAATATACTCTTTGAGCGCCTCCCTCTCCGGAATAGTGAGATTGTACAACCTTGTCTTGGGTAACACTGCATTTGGTATAAATTTAATCGAGCAATCATAGGTGCGATGTGGTGGTAATGTCTTGGCTGCCCTTTCCTCAAAGACCTCCCTGAACTCACATATTTCTTGAGGCAAATTGTCTATAGACAAAGACATAACGGATATGGGCAGACATCGACCATTACACCCCTGCCCCCAAGAAACTACTGACTCGGTCTCCCAGTTGATAATAGGGTTATGCTGCTTCAGCCAGGGCCACCCCAACACTACTTGTGCTGGTAACTTAGACAACAAGAACAAGTCAATCTCTTCCCTGTGGCCACCCACAATAAACTCCAAACCCTCCACCTGTTTGGAGATGACAGCTTGCTGTAGAGGGGTCTTATCAATAGCCCACACCGGTATCTGAGACTTCAAGACCAAAGGACTCACCCTTAATTGCTCACAAAACTCTGAGTCAATAAGGTTGACTGCCGAACCACAATCAACCAAAATCCGGCACTTCTGCCCATTTACCCATCCTTCAAGGGTCAACCCGGCAGTCTGAGTACAGGAAACATACACACCTCCCTCCTTAGTAGGTTTTCTCCCTTTACCCTCAATAGACCTGGGGTTATTACTCTACTTGGCGAACCATTCTCTGGAGGGGCATACCCTTGCTACATGTCCCATCCCTCCACACACAAAACAGCGTACTGTGCGGGACCCTTCACTCTTGGGTCTAGCACTTCACACAGTGGCCCCAATCTGCATGGGTTGGTCCCCCGGGTCCTCTCTAAAAACAGAGAATTGAGGAGGGCTAAGCCCCCCAGGACTCTTGTCTCCACGCTCCCGGAGGCGCCGTCCAACTCTAATTGCCAGCTGCATGGCCTCATCTAGATCTCCAGGAACAGGGTGAGAAACTAGATGGTCTTTAACCTGGTCCGAGAGCCCTGTCTCAAACTGACTAAGTAGAGCGGGGTCATTCCAGTGTACTTCTGCTGCCCACCTACGAAACTCTGTGCAATATTTCTCTATAGCGTGATCCCCTTGCACCAAACGTCGTAGGTTATACTCAGCCGTGCGTACCCTGTCTGGGTCGTCATACAGTAACCCCATTGTGGAGAAAAACGCCTCTACAGTTAGTAAGCAAGCTGAGTCGGCTGGTAACGAATGTGCCCAGATGAGGGGATCATCTCTCAATAAAGTAATAATAATCCCAACTCTCTGTACCTCAGAACCGGAGGAAAACGGCCGTAGCCGGAAATACAAAAGACAGTCCTTTTGAAATCGGAAAAAATCTGACCTCTTACCTCGGAAGGGTTCAGGTAAGCTGACTTTTGGCTCCAGAGGCCGACCCACAGGGGCGCTACTCACCTGCCTCTGTATGCCCTCCACCTGAGAGGCTGTGTGTTGAGCCAACTGCTGTACTTGAGATACGCCAGAAGCTTGGATGGCATCCATTTGTAGCTTGATCCCCTCCATCTCAGTGGAAATCTGCTGCACCGCCTGGTACAACTGTTTCAGGTCCGTCATAATGCAAACGAACCTTTTTTTTTTTTTTTTTTTTTTTACCGGCTGAGTGTACTGTTATGTCAGTCCAGGTAGCTGCAACGGGGCTAAGGGATAGCAGTAGGGAATCTCGCCCTGCACTACTCCCACTAGCTATCCCGGTCCCTGCCTCACGGGTGTGGGTCGGCTGTTCTCAGGCTAAGCCTGACCCCGACAGCTCCTCTCTCACTGACACCGTAGGCCTAGAGGGAAGTGGGAGAAGGAATGCCCTATAAGATCTCTAGGGACTGGAGACTAAAGGGGGTCACCCCTAACGAACAAGTGAAGCTGCTACTGACAGGGACTGACAAGGGTGTGCGCTGACTAACAACACAAGCAGCACACAGGAAAAATGTGGGAAAGGATTCCCCCAAACCAATATGGGAAGGAACCTTACACTAGGAAACAAACACAGGGAAACTGAGTAGAAATCAAAGGATAAGGCAATTCACTCACACAGTCAATTATACACAGAGGGAGGATTGGTGAACACAGAAGGGAAAACACACAAACCAACTCGTTCACCCAAACCTCCCAAAAACCAACCACGGAACTTCCTCTATCCCAGAACACCACCTACTCCTCCTGCTAAGGCCTAGCTCTGTAAAAGCGACACTCAGCACAGAACCATGGGAGGCATGGGTTTAAATACAGAGTAGAGACCACTCCTCCCAGGTGCAAATGGGAGGACAGACTAATCAACCAGGAGATAAAGCTGCCTACCAGCAGTGCGCACGTGCAAGTCAGAAGGTGTGCACCAATACCCACGACAGGACAACCCCGCAGCGCCAGGATGCCACCCCAGACACTGCGCAGCCAAAAACTCCCCAGGTAAGAAAAATAGAAAGTAATGAACCTAAATACTCCTAACATTAGATTGACCCCAGCTACGAGCTGGAAACGCTGCAACACTGGTGTGGGGAGACGTCAGCAGGCCGGGCTGAAGCTCATCAGCTTGGGGGACGGACAGCACACTGCCTCTGAGGTCAGGGATGCCATCCTGGATGAGATGGCAATTTGTTTATCCCCGCTGCCCCTGGGGCCAGGCTTTTTTGTCTTGTTGGAGGGCTCTGGAGCTTGCCAGCCTCCAACACGTTCCATGCCTGGCCCACGTGTTCAATCTAGTGGTGCAACGATTTTTAAAAACATACCCCAAATTAGCAGAGATAAGGGTGAAAGTGGGGCACTTGGACACCCACTTTCCCAAGTCTACAGTACCTGGAGCTAGCCGCAATACACTCCAGCAAGGCCTACATCTGCCTGAAGCACCTACGCGAAGTCACCACACACTCAAACCCTAGATACCGCATGTTGAGCAGGGTGTGTGAGCAGCAGAGACCTTTGATGGAGTACCAGCTACAAAACCCAAGGGTTCGTCAGAGTCAGCTCCCTCACTTTCTGCACCATGAGTTTCCATGGGTGGCAGACTTATGGCTAGAGGCACAGGCATGGATAGGGGTGATGTGTTGGGGCAAAAGCAGTGTGGATGTGGAGGCAAGCTAAGCATAAAAAACTGGGGGTAAAAGCAGAGGCATAAACTGGGGTGATGTTTAGGGGCTAAAGCAGTGTAGATGTGGAGGGAAGCTAATTCAACAAAAAAACAGGGTAGAAGCAAAGGCATAAACTGGGGTGATGTTTAGGGGCTAAAGCAGTGTAGATGTGGAGGGAAGCTAATTCAACAAAAACAGTGGGTAGAAGCAAAGGCATGCAAAACTCTACCCTGTTGGAAGACTTATTCCTAGGTCTGGAACACGTTAATGGCCCCCCCTGGACAAATTACTGCCACTCAGGGGCCTAGTGTCACCAGGAAGGACAAGTATAGGCGCATGTTGTGGGAATACCTGGCCGACACCAGCTCTGTCCTCTGCAAATCCCTCTGTGCTCTACAGCCTACACTTATTTTCTCATCTTTTTTTCTGCACTGCACATCTCTTGCCTGCTTCCTTTGGGATCTTAGAAGTGGTGGTCCACTTCCAAAGGTGGTAATTTCAGTGCTGGAGTTGTCAATAGACAGTGTAACGGGAGTAGCTGAGGTATCGCTGTCTTCACCACTTTTTGGCACAAAATTAACTTCCAAAGCCAAGCATGGTGCAAGTATATGATGCAAGGACACCTACACACCTATCTCTGACACATTGGGGAGTTCACCCTCATGCGCCCTTTTGGCCTGCACCATCATGCGCCTCTTCCCAGCCACTCCACATTTCCCAAGCTTTTCATTGCAGGCAGAAGTACAACACAACCCACCCCCATGCCCAAGCCTTTAACAGCCTCATCGATAAACTGCTGGCCCTGGAGATGTTGGTGTTTGTTTATGCTTCTGGAGACCCAGGCCTTCCGTCAGCAGATGGCAGCTGGGGCACCTCCCTATGCTGGGCCTAGCCGTTACTTCTTCTCTTGGTGTGCTGTCCCTGCCTTGCGCTTGCATGTGTCCCATAACATCAGTTGGGCCCAGAGCTCTGCGCTTTGCTGCAAGGTCCACTTGACCACCGACACATGGACAAGCGCCTGTGGTCAGGGATGCTGCAGTGCTTATCTTTAATGACAGGCAGGGTGAATGTGGTGGAGTCTGGTCCCCGGTTGCAAACTGGGGTGGCCTATCTCCTCTCCCAGGCCAAAATTCATGGCAGGAGTAGACTGAAACCCTACGATGCTGCAACCTCCACCCCAGCTACTAGCGGCAAACGCTGTAACACTGGTGTGGGGAGATGTCAGCAGGCCGTGCTGAAACTGATCAGCTTGGGGGACAGACAGCACAGTGCCTCCGAGGTCAGGGATGCCATCCTGGCTGAGATGGCATTTTTTTTTCCCCTGCTACACCTGGGGCCTGGCATTTTTGCGCCTGTGATAATGGCTGGAACCTGGTAGCAGATCTGGAGCTTGCCAGACTCAAACACGGTCCACACATGACCCACGTTTTCAACTTGTTGGTGCCATGTTTCTTTGAAACCTACACCATTGTGCCTGATATACAGGTAAAAGTGGGGCCATTTTTGTAAGTGAGAACTAGCCTCTGCTAGGCAGAAAACATTCAGAGCACACTCCTCTCATCTTTGCACCGTTGGCTGGCGGAGGAAGACGAGGGGGTTGGAGTGGCATCTGATGTCCCTGTCCCACACGAGGCTAGAGGGTGCACTTCAGTGCATCCCATTGCTTCACCACAAATGGTGTGAAGGGGAGTGGAAAATGGAGGAAATGGAGAGTGACCCTTACAGATGGGGCCAGCAAAGGCATGCCAAGTAACACACTGGCACACATGGCTGACTTCATCTTGGGTTGCTTTTCAACACATATTTCACATCATGAAGAACAAATAATACTGGATTTTTACAAGCCTCGAACCCTGGTCTAGGTCTAATGTCTGTTCCTTTCTTATATTAGGGGAGAGGGAAAAAAAATACTTCAGTGATACGTTTAGCGTACATAGACTGACTATTAATGTGTATCCCACTTAGTGTTGTTAGGGTTACACACCGTCACAACCTGGCTAAAGCTTCTATAGCTGGTAATAAAGTCAACATAACTTTACGGTATCCAAAAAGACAGCTGGTACCGACAGAGAGCAAGACAAATGTCAACCAAAGCTGTGAGCTCTGAACACCCACAGTGACTTTGGCGTCATCATCATTATAAGGGAGCGGGTGGTAATAAATAACTTGGCAGTGCCTAAAACCCAAAAAGCTTATACAACTATATTTACATTAAGATACACAAATGACACTTTTTAGTAGCATGTCATGAGACAAGCTGATAAGATCTTCCTTTGTGCAATGCTATTTGAAAGTTAAACGCTGCCTTTATTTTAATTCTGGAGAAGGTGCAGACATTAGATTTAGAACATGTTGTCTTCATTGTCCAAATCCTCTATATAGGTAATGTGTTTTTCGGGCCGAGCTGTCTGGGAACGAGCTGGTGCAGCACTGACAACCTGGGTGAATATGGCAAGAGCCTGAGATGTAGGGTGAATGAATCCCCACATTATTTGGGGAATTTCCACTCAGAAACTGGCACTATATACCAGTAGCAAAAATTGTGGGTGCACGTAACCCCAATATATTCTTTGAATTCCCAGTCAGACAATGGCAATATATGGCAGTAGCAAGAAATGAGGGTATTTGTAACCCCAATATATTCTTTGAATTCCCAGTCAGACAATGGCACTATATGGCAGTAGCAAGAAATGAGGGTATTTGTAACCCCAATATATTCTTTGAATTCCCAGTCAGACAATGGCACTATATACCAGTAGCAAAAATTGTGGGTGCACGTAACCCCAATATATTCTTTGAATTCCCAGTCAGACAATGGCACTATATGGCAGTAGCAAAAATAGTGGGTGTATATAGCCCCAATTCTATTGCTAGGGGACTTGCAGGGTATTTCTGGGGTGAAGGTGGGGGCGGGCACACCGTTGGAACGGGGATTTGGGGTGTATATATAGGGTATACGGGAATACACTGTCAGTGTATTCCATTCAGGATCCTGGGAAAGCTGGGTTGCAGCGATTGAGCCTGTCAGTGCCACGTTACACTGACAAGCTTCTCCCTGGAATTTAGCTCTTATAAGAGCTGTTGGTTGTCTTCTCCTTCCTATCCTAGCCTGTCCCTGCCTACCCAGAATCTAAGCCCTAGCTAGCTGGACGGAAACCTCCGTCCTCGGTGAATTGCAAGCTCAGAATGACGCGAACCTGGGCGGCGCTGTTCTTTTAAATTAGAGGTCACATGTTTTCGGCAGCCAATGGGTTTTGCCTACTTTTTTCAACGTCACCGGTGTCGTAGTTCCTGTCCCACCTACCCTGCGCTGTTATTGGAGCAAAAAAGGCGCCAGGGAAGGTGGGAGGGGAATCGAGTACTGGCGCACTTTACCACGCGGGGTTCGATTCGATCCGAACATGCCGAACAGCCTAATATCCGATCGAACATGAGTTCGATAGAACACTGTTCGCTCATCTCTAGTCTCTATAGTCTTTGACTGGGAATTCAAAGAATATATTGGGGTTACGTGCACCCAAAATTTTTGCTACTGGTATATAGTGCCATTGTCTGACTGGGAATTCAAAGAATATATTGGGGTTACGTGCACCCAAAATTTTTGCTACTGGTATATAGTGCCATTGTCTGACTGGGAATTCAAAGAATATATTGGGGTTACGTGCACCCACAATTTTTGCTACTGGTATATAGTGCCATTGTCTGACTGGTAATTCAAAGAATATATTGGGGTTACGTGCACCCAAAATTTTTGCTACTGGTATATAGTGCCATTGTCTGACTGGGAATTCAAAGAATATATTGGGGTTACAAATACCCTCATTTCTTGCTACTGCCATATAGTGCCATTGTCTGACTGGTAATTCAAAGAATATATTGGGGTTACAAATACCCTCATTTCTTGCTACTGGTATATAGTGCCAGTTTCTGACTGGTAATTCAAAGAATATATTGGGGTTATAAATACCCTCAGTTCTTGCTACTGGTATATAGTGCCATTGTCTGACTGGGAATTCAAAGAATATATTGGGGTTACGTGCACCCACAATTTTTGCTATTGGTATATAATGCCAGTTTCTAACTGGGAATTCAAAATGCGCAAGGCTCCCGGAAAGGGACGTGGACGAGGCCGTGGGCGAGGTCGGGGGAATGGTTCTGGGGAGCAAGGTAGCAGTGAAGCCACAGGGCGTCCCGTGCCTACTCCTGTGGGGCAGCAAGCATTGCGCCACTCCACAGTGCCAGGGTTGCTTGCCACATTAACTAAACTGCAGGGTACAAACCTTAGTAGGCCCGAGAACCAGGAACAGGTCTTGCAATGGCTGTCAGAGAACGCTTACAGCACATTGTCCAGCAGCCAGTCAGACTCTGCCTCCTCTCCTCCTATTACCCAACAGTCTTGTCTTCCTTCCTCCCAAAATTCCGAAGCTTTACAGAACAATAACCCAAACTGTCCCTGCTCCCCAGAGCTGTTCTCCGCTCCTTTCATTGTCCCTCAACCTGCCTCTCCACGTCACGATTCCACGAACCTAACAGAGGAGCATCTGTGTCCAGATGCTCAAACACTAGAGTCTCCTCCATCTCCGTTCGATTTGGTGGTGGATGACCAGCAACCCACCCTCATCGACGATGATGTGACGCAGTTGCCGTCAGGGCATCCAGTTGACCGGCGCATTGTGCGGGAGGAGGAGATGAGACAGGAGTTGGAAGAGGAAGTGGTGTATGATGAGGACACTGACCCGACCTGGACAGGGGGGATGTCAAGCGGGGAAAGTAGTGTGGATGTTGAGGCAGGTGCAGCACCAAAAAGGGTAGCTAGAGGCAGAGGCAGAGGTCAGCAGCTTAGGCGAAGCCAGGCCACACCCGGAATCTCCCAAGATGTTCCAGTTCGTACCCAGCCCCGAAAAACTCCCACCTCGAGGGCACGTTTCTCTAAGGTGTGGAGTTTTTTCAAGGAATGCGCCGAGGACAGATATAGTGTTGTCTGCACAATTTGCCTCTCGAAATTGATTAGGGGCTCTGAGAAGAGCAACCTGTCCACCACTTCAATGCGCCGTCATTTGGAATCCAAGCACTGGAATCAGTGGCAGGCAGCAACGGCAGGACAAAGGCCGCCTGCCGTTCACGCCACTGCCACTGCCTCTGCCTCTGCCTCTGCCACTGCCACTGCTGACTGTGCTGGCGACGCACTCCAGAGGACGAGCCAGGACACCACTTCATCTGCCTCCGCCACTTTGTTGACTTCTACCTCATCCTCCCCTGGTCCTGTCTTATCTCCTTCTCCTGCACCATCAAAGGCACCATCAGGCGCTTCTTTACAACAACCCACCATCTCTCAGACATTAGAGCGGCGGCAGAAATACACTGCTAACCACCCACACGCGCAAGCCTTGAACGCCAACATCACTAAACTGCTGGCCCAGGAGACGTTGGCGTTCCGGCTTGTTGAAACTCCCGCCTTCCTGGACCTGATGGCAACTGCGGCACCTCGCTCTGCCGTCCCTAGCCGTCACTACTTCTCCCGGTGTGCCGTCCCCGCCTTGCACCAGCACGTGTCACTCAACATCAGGCGGGCCCTTAGTTCCGCGCTTTGCACAAAGGTCCACTTGACCACCGATGCGTGGACAAGTGCATGCGGACAGGGACGCTACATTTCACTGACGGCACACTGGGTGAATGTAGTTGAGGCTGGGACTGCTTCCCAAACTGGCCCGGTGTACCTCATCTCCCTGCCTAACATTCCTGGCAGGGACACGAGAAGAACATCCCCCTCCTCCTCCTCCTCCACCGCCTCCTCCTCCACCACCGTCTCCTCCTCCGCCACCGCCTCCTCCTCCGCTGTTAGATTGACCCCAGCTACGAGTTGGAAACGTTGCAGCACTGGCGTTGGTAGACGTCAGCAGGCTGTGCTGAAGCTGATCAGCTTGGGGGACAGACAGCACACTGCCTCCGAGGTGAGGGATGCCCCCCTCGATGAGACGGCAATATGGTTTGAGCCGCTGCACCTGGGCCCAGGCATGGTCGTTTGTGATAACGGCCGGAACCTGGTAGCAGCTCTGGAGCTTGCCGGACTCCAACATGTTCCATGCCTGGCCCACGTCTTCAACCTAGTGGTGCAATGTTTCCTAAAGAGCTACCCCAATGTTCCAGAGCTACTGGTGAAAGTGCGGCGCATGTGCGCCCACTTTCGCAAGTCGACAGTAGCCGCTGCTAGCTTAAAATCTCTCCAGCAACGCCTGCATGTGCCACAACACCGGCTTTTGTGCGACGTCCCCACACGCTGGAACTCAACGTTTCAGATGTTGAATAGAGTGGTTGAGCAGCAGAGACCTTTGATGGAATACCAGCTACAAAACCCTAGGGTGCCACAAAGTCAGCTGCCTCAGTTTCACATCCATGAGTGGCCATGGATGAGAGACCTTTGTGACATCCTACGGGTCTTTGAGGAGTCCACAAGGAGGGTGAGCTCTGAGGATGCGATGGTGAGCCTTACAATCCCGCTCTTGTGTGTTCTGAGAGAATCCCTGATTGACATCAGGGATAACTCAGATCACACAGAGGAGTTAGGGATAGCATCCGATCCGTCACAGCTGGAGAGTAGGTCCACACATCTGTCCGCTTCACTGCGTTTAATGGAGGAGGAGGAGGAGGAGGAGGAGGAGGAGGAGGAAGAAGAGTTGTCCGATGATGTGATGGTGATACAGGAGGCTTCCGGGCAACTTCGAATCGTCCCATTGTTGCAGCGCGGATGGGTAGACATGGAGGATGAGGAGGAAATGGAGATTGAACTTTCCGGTGGGGCCAGAGGAGTCATGCCAACTAACACTGTGGCAGACATGGCTGATTTCATGTTGGGGTGCTTTACAACCGACAAGCGTATTGTCAAAATCATGGAGGACAACCAGTACTGGATCTTTGCTATCCTTGACCCCCGGTATAAAAACAACATCTCGTCTTTTATTCCGGTAGAGGGGAGGGCCAATAGCATCAATGCTTGCCACAGGCAATTGGTGCAGAATATGATGGAGATGTTTCCAGCATGTGACGTTGGCGGCAGGGAGGGCAGTTCCTCCAGTAGGCAACCAAGTTCTCACCGGTCCACACAAATGAGGGGCACACTGTCTAAGGTTTGGGACACCTTGATGGCACCCCCTCGCCATAGTGCCGCCACGGAGGGTCCTAGTGTCACCAGGCGTGAGAAGTATAGGCGCATGTTGCGGGAATACCTTTCCGACCACAGCCCTGTCCTCTCCGACCCCTCTGCGCCCTACACGTATTGGGTGTCGAAGTTGGACCTGTGGCTTGAACTTGCCCTATATGCCTTGGAGGTGCTGTCCTGTCCTGCCGCCAGCGTCCTATCTGAGAGGGTGTTCAGTGCAGCCGGTGGCATCATCACTGACAAGCGCACCCATCTGTCAGCTGAGAGTGCCGACCGGCTCACTTTGATAAAAATGAACCACCACTGGATAGAGCCTTCATTTTTGTGCCCACCTGTGTAAAGCACCCCAACATGAAACTCCATGTCTGTGCTCAACCTCTCCAATTCCTCCGCATCCTCATACTCATCCACCATAAGCGTTGCACAATTCTGCTAATACTAGGCTCCCTCCACCCTGATTTCCCCCAACTCTGCTGGTTAGAGGCTCCCTCCACCCTGATTTCCACCAACTCTGCTGGTTAGAGGCTCCCTCCACCCTGCTTTCCCACAACTCTGCTGGTTAGAGGCTCCCTCCACCCTGCTTTCCCACAACTCTGCTGATTAGAGGCTCCCTCCACCATGAATTGGTCCAAACTGGGGTTTTTAGAGGCTCCCTCCACCATGAATTTGCCCAAACTGGGCTGGTTAGAGGCTCCCTCCACCATGAATTGGTCCAAACTGGGTTTTTTAGAGGCTCCCTCCACCATGAATTGGTCCAAACTGGGTTTTTTAGAGGCTCCCTCCACCATGAATTTGCCCAAACTGGGCTGGTTAGAGGCTCCCTCCACCATGAATTGGTCCAAACTGGGTTTTTTAGAGGCTCCCTCCACCATGAATTTGCCCAAACTGGGCTGGTTAGAGGCTCCCTCCACCATGAATTGGTCCAAACTGGGTTTTTTAGAGGCTCCCTCCACCATGAATTGGTCCAAACTGGGCTGGTTAGAGGCTCCCTCCACCATGAATTGGTCCAAACTGGGGTTTTTAGAGGCTCCCTCCACCATGAATTTGCCCAAACTGGGGTGTTTAGAGGCTCCCTCCACCATGAATTTGCCCAAACTCTGCTGGTTAGAGGCTCCCTCCACCATGAATTGGTCCAAACTGGGGTTTTTAGAGGCTCCCTCCACCATGAATTGGTCCAAACTGGGGTTTTTAGAGGCTCCCTCCACCATGAATTGGTCCAAACTGGGGTTTTTAGAGGCTCCCTCCACCATGAATTTGCCCAAACTCTGCTGGTTAGAGGCTCAATCCACCCTGATTTTCAAAACAAATGTTGGTGCCAACCTCAACTTACTACAAGGGCCAAATTCACTGCTGGTGACAAGCTCTCCTCACTGCAAGTGCCAAATACACATGTTTCAAGGTGTTTTCCTACTGTCAGAGAGGTGGTATTGAGTGTGTAAAGTGTGTAGTTGTTAGGCTGTGATGTTGGGGTAATAGAGGGTCTTTGGTGTGTTAGATGCCCCCAGACATGCTTCCCCTGCTGTCCCAGTGTCATTCCAGAGGTGTTGGCATCATTTCCTGTGGTGTCATAGTGGACTTGGTGACCCTCCAGACACGGATTTGGGTTTCCCCCTTAACGAGTATATGTTCCCCATAGACTATAATGGGGTTCGAAACCCGTTCGAACACACGAACATTGAGCGGCTGTTCGAATCGAATTTCGAACCTCGAACATTTTAGTGTTCGCTCATCTCTATCCACTACCCTATTTAGGAAGGAGACAGCGACCAACGCGCTATTACGATACGATAGCCACCACCCCCAGCCCCTAAAAAGAGGAATTCCGAAAGGGCAGTTCCTCAGAGTCAGGAGGAACTGCTCTGTGATGGCGGAATATGAGAAACAGAGCAAGATTTTGATGAGGAGGTTTCTTGATCGGGGGTATCCAGTTCAGATCCTGGAAACAGCTTATAAACATGCTAGAGATACCCAAAGGGAGTCTCTCCTCACACCTAAACCCAAGAAAGAAAGGGATAATACCATCCGCCTTATAGGAACCTTCGACAAACATGCACAGGAGGTTCGGCGTATCCTGGGAACATATTGGGGGATATTACTCCAAGACCCCGATATTCAAAAGGTGATTCCACCAACAGCATCAGTGACATACAGACGGGGCCGCAATTTAGGGGATTTACTAATGCAGAGCCACCTCGAACCAGATAAGAGATCTACATGGTTAACTCCCGAACTGACACCGGGTACACACAAGTGTGGCTCGTGCAGGGCTTGTGGCTATATCAAAAAGGGTCGTGAAGTACTAGCGTGTGCCACGGGCAAGAGATACACTACGAATCAATTTATCTCCTGCTACACGGAGGGTGTTGTCTATGTCATCTCATGTTCATGCGAGTTAAACTATGTGGGAAAGACCAAAAGACAATTTCGGAGACGCATCCTCGAACACGTGGGAGATGTGGTGAGGGGCACTGATACACCTGTGGTGAACCATGTTCGCAATGCCCATGGAGGAAATGTCTTCTGCCTCAAATTTCAAGGGATGGAATGTATTCACAAAGATGAGAGAAGAGGTGATTGGGACAGAACTATTCTGCGTAAAGAGGCGCAGTGGATTTTTAGGTTCAACTGTGTTAGACCTAGGGGCCTAAATGATAGCATATCCTTTCTCCCTTTTTTGTAGAGTGGGTGTATGGTGGGATGTCTCCAAGGAGATGGCTTGGATATTTATACTAGATAGGGGCATATATAAGAGTCGAACACCAACATAATTGGGGTGGAACGATAACTACCATCTCAAGGCTTCACCCCACATTATGAACAGGGATCAGTGAGGGCATAGGGGAATTTAAGAATTTGGGTCCCCACACATAATTATTATATAATACAGAGGCCTAAGGACAGCTGTAAGAACGGTGTAATGGCGACATCAGCAACCGATCGATTTTTCCATCGGCTAGGAAATCGTACATCCGTCTTTTTGTTCGCCATATACTGTATATGCAATAGTGTATGAACTGACATCCATAACTAGTCACCCTATACTTGATCCTTGTGGGGTGACGATGACAGGGGACAGAAACGTTGTTGTGTATCTAAACCACCACCAGCAGCGTGAGTGATATTAAACATACACTGCACATATTGGACGTAGGTAGGGATGATAGCCCATACTTATGGGCAGCTGGATTAACTGGCTGATGGCGATATTACCAATTGATCGACAACGCCAGTGAGTGTGATGAATTGACCGCTGATAAGGGTGATAGCCCATAGGTTATAGATATGACTAGGGTCCCCGGATATATGGGAATGAATGCAATTGTTCTGACATTGTTGAGAACTGGTTCGGAATGGGGTTACACGTCTGCATGAATATGAACAGGTTCTAAAAGACCTGAAGGGATTAGTACATCTGGTACCCACAATAGTATAGGCACATCTGACCTGCGGTCATCAGCAACACAGCAATGATCATCATACTCACGACCGTGAATCAATAAACAAATATGAGGTACTGGTAGACATCATTTGATGTTGAATAGTTGTACAACACGGTCATGATGAGATACGGTAGGCCCGTCATGTCCTTGACCTCTGTGTTATGAATGGATATGGAATGTGACTATGTCGAGATCCATACAATGTAAACGGCCATGATTAGTTTATATATCCACTTATGGACACTTTAATGATCATTGAGGTGGATGTAGATACATTGTAACTATAGCCCCCATGATTATTGTTTCATCTGTCCGGAGCGTTCATCGAGGAGATACTTACCTTCTGTTACACTCACTTGTTCAGCAATCCATTATGCTGGTTTTCTTCATAGACTGGTACGGCGATTGTGCGAATAACGAGACTCTTCCCCAGCCACGCCCACTATGACGTTGTCCGACCAGCATGATCCTTGATGGTCGGCCTGTGGTGGGCGGGTCTTCAGGGGGAGGAGCGAAGACCGGATCTCGGGCTTTATAAACGCAGCTAAAACAGCAGTCAGCGTCGGACTCGCTTGCACTCTGCAGCCCACCATCAGGGCTGCAGTCTTTGTGGTTTTAACCGCAATTTATTATTTTTGACGCTCTACTGAAATATAGATATCACTCTCCTGAGGAGTCATAGATGAAACGCGTTGAGGGATAGGCCGTAATATCCAGTGTAAAGCCCCTGGCTGTGACCAGTGCCGGGGCTTGTTTCACTGAATCTATGCAGCCCGATCATAATTCCCCCAGTAATAGAGAGCCCCCCTCAAATTGATTGGAGGGTCTATAATAAGAAGCTCACAGTGGGGGGGTTTCAAAGGCTAGAGGTGGTACAGAATTTTTGTTGGATACTACCCACAAATGATGATTGGGAGTACAATGTATCCCTGCTATCTCCACTAAACACCTGACCGACCATTGCCATATAGGTTAGGACTGCATAGGTTCTTTATTGAGTGTCAGAGGGGAAACGGAGTGGGGGTCTCATATGAGTTCTGGTGTCAGTATATCGCCAGTGTGATTTCATAGGCAATAACACAGAAATAACTAGAGATACTCTTACCCTCCCCTCAGTTGCCATCCTGTCTTAAACATAGGGTTGGGAGATTGTGAGAATACACAACCCCCACCCTCTTTATTTTCTTTTATTTATTTCTGGGGGGAACGATTTTTGGAGATTTTAATTGGACTATTAAAAGCTATGTTTTAGCAATTTTTCATAGGGGTACCTCCTCATGTGTCACTAGTATTGTATTATTTATATAGAATGCACAGTGTATAGTATTATTTATATAGAGGACACAGTGCATAGTATTATTTATATAGAGGACACAGTGTATAGTATTATTTATATAGAATACACAGAGTATTGTATTATTTATATAGAATACACAGTGTATAATATTATTGATATAGAATACACAGTGTATAGCATTATTTATATAGAATACACAGTGTATAGCATTATTTATATAGAATACACAGTGTATAGTATTATTTATATAGAATATACAGTGTATAGTATTATTTATTTAGAATACACAGTATATAGTATTATTTATATAGAATACACAGTGTATTGTATTATTTATATAGAGAACACAGTGTATAGTATTATTTATATAGAATACACAGTGTATAGTATTATTTATATAGAATACACAGTGTATTGTATTATTTATATAGAATACACAGTGTATATTATTATTTATATAGAGAACACAGTGTATGGTATTATTTATATAGAATGCACAGTGTATAGTATTATTTATATAGAGGACACAGTGAATAGTATTATTTATATAGAATGCACAGTGTATAGTATTATTTATATAGAATACACAGTGTATATTATTATTTATATAGAAAGCACAGTGTATATTATTATTTATATAGAGAACACAGTGTATAGTATTATTTATATAGAGAACACAGTGTATAGTATTATTTATATAGAGAACACAGTGTATAGTATTATTTATATAGAATACACAGTGTATAGTATTATTTATATAGAATACACAGAGTATACTATTATTTATATTGAATACACATTGTATTGTATTACTTGTATAGAATACAAAGTGTATAGTATTATTTATTTAGAATACACAGTGTATAGTATTATTTATTTAGAATACACAGTGTATAGTATTATTTATATAGAATATACAGTTTATAGTAATATTTATATAAAATACACAATGCATTGTATTATGTATATAGAATACACAGTGTATAGTATTATTTATATAGAGGACACAGTTTATAGTATTATGTATATAGAATACACAGTGTATAGTATTATTTATATAGAGGACACAGTTTATAGTATTATGTATATAGAATACACAGTGTATGGTATTATTTATATAGAATACACAGTGTATAGTATTATTTATATAGAATACACAGTATATAGTATTATTTATATAGAATACACAGTGTATGGTATTATTTATATAGAAAGCACAGTGTATATTATTATTTATATAGAGAACACAGTGTATAGTATTATTTATATAGAGAACACAGTGTATAGTATTATTTATATAGAATACACAGTGTATAGTATTATTTATATAGAATACACAGAGTATACTATTATTTATATTGAATACACATTGTATTGTATTACTTGTATAGAATACAAAGTGTATAGTATTATTTATTTAGAATACACAGTGTATAGTATTATTTATTTAGAATACACAGTGTATAGTATTATTTATATAGAGAAAACAGTGCATAGTATTATTTATATAGAATATACAGTTTATAGTAATATTTATATAAAATACACAATGCATTGTATTATGTATATAGAATACACAGTGTATAGTATTATTTATATAGAGGACACAGTTTATAGTATTATGTATATAGAATACACAGTGTATAGTATTATTTATATAGAGGACACAGTTTATAGTATTATGTATATAGAATACACAGTGTATGGTATTATTTATATAGAATACACAGTGTATAGTATTATTTATATAGAGAACACAGTGTATAATATTATTTATATAGCGAACACAGTATATAGCATTATTTATATAGAACACAGTGTATAGTATTGTTTATATCAAATCAAATCAAAAAACGCTTTATTGGCACGTCCGAATAGGTATTTGGCATTGCCAAAGCTAGTATATAGAGAACACAGTGTATAGTATTATTTATATAGAATACACAGTGTATAGTGTTATTTATATAGAGGACACAGTTTATAGTATTATGTATATAGAATACACAGTGTATAGTATTATTTATATAGAGGACACAGTTTATAGTATTATGTATATAGAATACACAGTGTATGGTATTATTTATATAGAATACACAGTGTATAGTATTATTTATATAGAATACACAGTATATAGTATTATTTATATAGAATACACAGCGTATGGTATTATTTATATAGAGAACACAGTGTATAATATTATTTATATAGCGAACACAGTATATAGCATTATTTATATAGAACACAGTGTATAGTATTGTTTATATCAAATCAAATCAAAAAACGCTTTATTGGCACGTCCGAATAGGTATTTGGCATTGCCAAAGCTAGTATATAGAGAACACAGTGTATAGTATTATTTATATAGAATACACAGTGTATAGTGTTATTTATTTAGAATACACAGTGTATAGTATTATTTATTTAGAATACACAGTGTATTGTATTATTTATATAGAATACACAGTGTATAGTATTATTTATATAGAATACACAGTGTATCGTATTATTTATATAGAATACACAGTGTATACTATTATTTATATTGAATACACAGTGTATAGTATTATTTATATAGAGGACACAGTGTATAGTATTATTTATATAGAGAATACAGTGTATAGTATTATTTATATAGAATACACAGTGTATAATATTTTAATATAGAGAACACAGTGTATAGTATTATTTATATAGAATAAACAGTTTATAGTATTATTAATATAGAATACACATTCTATAGTATTATTTATATAGAGAACACAGTGTATAGTATTATTTATATAGAATACACAGTGTATTGTATTATTTATATAGAATACACAGTGTGTTGTATTATTTATATAGAGGTCACAGTGTATTGTATTATTTATATAGAGAACACAATGTATAGTATTATTTATATAGAATACACAGTGTGTTGTATTATTTATATAGAGGTCACAGTGTATAGTATTATTTATTTAGAATACACAGTGTATAGTAATATTTATATAGAATACACAATGTATTGTATTATTTATATAGAATACACAGTGTATAGTATTATTTATATGGAGGACACAGTGTATAGTATTATTTATAAAGAGGACACGGTGTATAGTATTATTTATATAGATGACACAGTGTATAGTATTATTTTTATAGAATACACAGTGTATAGTATAATATTTATATAGAATAAACAGTGTATAGTATTATTTATATAGAATAAACAGTGTATAGTATTATTCATATAGAATACACAGTGTATAGTATTATTTATATAGAATAAACAGTGTATAGTATTATTTATATAGAATACACAGTGTATTGTATTATTTATATAGAATACACAGTGTGTTGTATTATTTATATGGAGGACACAGTGTATAGTATTATTTATATAGAGGACACAGTGTATAGTATTATTTATATAGAGAACACAATGTATAGTATTATTTATATAGAATACACAGTGTATATTATTATTTAAATAGAATACACAGTGTATATTATTATTTATATAGAGAACACAGTGTATAGTATTATTTATATAGAGGACAAAGTGTATAGTATTATTTATATAGAATACACAGTGTATAGTATTATTTAAATAGAATACACAGTGTATAGTATTATTTATTTAGAATACACTGTGTATTGTATTATGTAAATATAATGCACAGTGTACAGTATTATTTATATAGAATACACAGTGTATAGTATTAGTTATGTAGAATACACAGTGTATAGTATTACTTATTGAGAATACACAGTGTATTGTATTATTTATATAGAGGATTCAGTGTTTAGTATCATTTAAATAGAGAACACAGTGTAAAGTATTATTTATATAGAGATCACAGTGTATAGTATTATTTATATAGAATCCACAGTGTATAGTATTATTTATATAGAGAACACAGTGTATAGTATTATTTATATAGAATACACAGTGTATAGTATTATTTATATAGAATACACAGTGTATAGTGTTATTTATATATAGAACACTGTGTATAGTATTATTTACATAGAGGATTCAGTGTTTAGTATCATTTAAATAGAGGACACAGTGTATAGTGTTATTTATTTAGAGAACACAGTGTAAAGTATTATTTATATAGAGATCACAGTGTATAGTATTATTTATATAGAATACACAGTGTATAGTATTATTTATATAGAATACACAGTGTATAGTATTATTTATATAGAGAACACAGTGTATAGTATTATTTATATAGAGATCACAGTGTATAGTATTATTTATGTAGAGGATGCAGTGTATAGGATTATTTATATAGAGAAAACAGTGTATAGTATTATTTATAAAGAGAAAACAGTGTATAGTATTACTTATATAAAATACACAGTGTATAGTATTACTTATATAAAATACACAGTGTACAGTATTATTTATATAGAGGACACAGTGTATAGTATTATTTATATAGAGAACACAGTGTATGTTATTATTTATATAGAATACACAGTGTATTGTATTATTTATATAGAATACACAGTGTATAGTATTATTTAAATAGAATTCACAGTGTCTAGTATTATTTATATAGAGAACACAGTGTATAGAATTATTTACATAGAATACACAGTGTATTGTATTATTTATATAGAGGACATAGTGTATAGTATTATTTATATAGAGGACACAGTGTATAGGAATATTATATAGAGAACACTGTGTATAGTATTATTTATATAGATATCACAGTGTATAGTATTATTTATAAAGAGAACACAGTGTATAGTATTATTTATATAGAGGACAAAGTGTATTGTATTACTTATATAGAGAACACAGTGTATAGTATTATTTCTATAGAATACACAGTGTATTGTATTATTTATATAGAGAACACAGTGTATAGTATTTTTATAGAGAACACAGTGTATAGTATTATTTATATAGAATGCACAGTGTATATTATTATTTATATAGAGAACACAGTGTATAGTATTATTTATATATAGAACACGGTGTATAGTATTATTTACATAGAGGATAGAGTGTTTAGTATTTTTTTTTATAGAGGACACAGTATATAGTATTATTTATTTAGAGAACACAGTGTATAGGATTATTTATATAGAATACACAGTGTATACAATTATTTATATAGAGATCACAGTGTATAGTATTATTTATATAAATGACACAGAGTATTGTATTATTTATATAGAGAACACAGTGTATAGAATTATTTATATAGAATACACAGTGTATAGTATTATTTATATAGAGGACACAGTGTAATATTATTATTTACATAGAGGACACAGTGTATTGTATTATTTATATAGACTACACAGTGTATAGTATTTTTTATTTAGAATGCACATTGTATTGTATTATTTATGTAGAATGCACAGTGTATAGTATTATTTATATAGAGTACACAGTGTATAGTATTACATATATAGAGGACACAGTGTATAGTGTTATTTATATAGAATACACAGTGTATAGTATTATTTATATAGAGGACCCAGTGTATAGTATTATTTATATAGAGGACCCAGTGTATAGTATTATTTATATAGAGGATACAGTGTATAGGATTATTATATACAGAACACAGTGTATAGTATTATTTATACAGAGTACACAGTGTATAGTACTATTTATTAAGAGAACAAAGTGTATAGTATTAATTATATAGAATAAACAGTGTATAGAATTATTTATATAGAATACACAGTGTATAGTATTATTTATATAGAGAACACAGTTTCTAGTATTATTTATATAGAGAACACAGTGTATAGTATTATTTATATAGAGCACACAGTGTATAGTATTATTTATATAGAATACACAGTGGATAGTATAATTTATATAGAGGACACAGTGTATAGTATAATTTATATAGAATACACAGTGTATAGTATTATTTATATAGAATACACAGTGCATAGTATTATTTATGTAAAATACACAGTGTATAGTATTATTTATATAGAGAACACAGTGTATAGAATTATTTACATAGAATATACAGTGTATAGTATTATTTATATAGAAAACACAGTGTATAGTATTATTAATATAGAGGATACTGTGTATAGTATTATTTATATAGAGAACACAGTGTATAATATTACATATATAGAGGACACAGTGTATATTATTATTTATATAGAATACACAGTGTATAGTATTATTTATATAGAAAACACAGTGTATAGTATTATTTATATAGAGAACACAGTGTATAGTATTTATATAGAATACACAGTGTATAGTATTATTTACATAGAGGATACAGTGTTTATTATTATTTATATAGAGGACACAGTGTATAGAATTATTTACATAGAATATACAGTGTATAGTATTATTTATATAGAGAACAGTGTATAGTATTATTTATATAGAGATCACAGTGTATAGTATTATTTATATAGAGAACACAGTGTATAGTATTATTAAAATAGAATACACAGTGTACAGGATTATTTATATAGAGAGCACAGTGTATAGTAATATTATTATAGAGGATACTGTGTATAGTATTATTTATATAGAAAACAGTGTATAGTATTATTTATATAGAGATCACAGTGTATAGTATTATTTTTATAGAGAACACAGTGTATAGTATTATTAAAATAGAATACACAGTGTATAGGATTATTTATATAGAGATCACAGTGTATAGTATTATTTATATAGAATACACAGTGTATTGTATTATTTATGTAGAATGCACAGTGTATAGTATTATTTATATAGAGGACCCAGTGCATAGTATTATTTATATAGAGGATACAGTGTATACTATTATTATATAGAGAACACAGTGTATAGTATTATTTATACAGAGTACACAGTGTATTGTATTATTTATATAGAGAACACAATGTATAGTGTTATTTATATAGAATACACAGTGTATAGTATTATTTATATAGAGAACACAGTGTATAGTATTATTTATATAGAATACACAGTGTATAGTATTATTTATATAGAAAACACAGTGTATAGTAATAATTATATAAAATACACAGTGTATAGTATTATTTATATAGAAAACACAGTGTATAGTATTATTTATATAGAGAACACAGTGTATAGTATTATTTATATAGAGAGCACAGTTTATAATATTATTTATATAGAGAACACAGTGTATAGTAATATTTATATATAATACACAGTGTACAATATTATTTATATAGAGAACACAGTGTATAGTATTATTTATATAGAATACACAGTGTATGGTATTATTTATATAGAATACACAGTGTATAGTATTATTTATATAGAAAACACAGTGTATAGTAATATTTATATAAAATACACAGTGTATAGTATTATTTATATAGAATACACAGTGTATAGTATTATTTATATAGAGAACACAGTGTATAGTATTATTTATATAGAATACACAGTGTATAGTATTATTTATATAGAAAACACAGTGTATAGTATTATTTATATAGAGAACACAGTGTATAGTAATATTTATATAAAATACACAGTGTATAGTATTATTTATATAGAAAACACAGTGTATAGTATTATTTATATAGAGAACACAGTGTATAGTATTATTTATATAGAGAGCACAGTTTATAATATTATTTATATAGAGAACACAGTGTATAGTAATATTTATATATAATACACAGTGTATAGTATTATTTATATAGAATACACAGTGTATAATATTATTTATATAGAAAACACAGTGTATAGTATTATTTATATAGAGAACACAGTGTATAGTATTATTTATATAGAGAGCACAGTGTATAGTATTATTTATATAGAGAACACAGTGTATAGTATTATTTATATAGAGAGCACAGTGTATAGTATTATTTATATAGAGGACACAGTGTATAGGATTATTTATATCGAGAAAACAGTGTATAGTATTATTTATATAGAGACCACAGTGTGTAGTATTAATTATATAGAATACACAGAGTATAGTATTATTTATATAGAGAACACAGTGTATAGTATTATTTATATAGAATACACAGTGTACAATATTATTTATATAGAGAACACAGTGTATAGTAATATTTATATAGAATACACAGTGTATAGTATTATTTATATAGAATACACAGTGTATAATATTATTTATATAAAAAACACAGTGTATAGTATTATTTATATAGAGAACACAGTGTATAGTATTATTTATATAGAATACACAGTGTATGGTATTATTTATATAGAATACACAGTGTATAGTATTATTTATATAGAAAACACAGTGTATAGTATTATTTATATAGAGAACACAGTGTATAGTATTATTTATATAGAATATACAGTGTATAGTATTATTTATATAGAGAACACAGTGTATAGTATTATTCATATAGAGAACACAGTGTGTAGTATTATTCATATAGAGAGCATAGTGTATAATATTATTTATATAGAGAACACAGTGTATAGTAATATTTATATAGAATACACAGTGTATAGTATTATTTATATAGAGAACACAGTGTATAGTATTATTTATATAGAGGACACAGTGTTTAGGATTATTTATATCGAGAACAGAGTGTATAGTATTATTTATATAGAGACCACAGTATGTAGTATTATTTATATAGAATACACAGTGTATAGTATTATTTAAATAGAGAACACAGTGTATAGTATTATTTATATAGAATACACAGTGTATAGTATTATTTAAATAGAATACACAGTGTATAGTATTATTTATATAGAATACAAAGTGTATAGTATTATTTATATAGAAAAAACTGTGTACAGTATTATTTATATGGAATACACAGTGTATAGTATTATTTAATGAGAATACACAGTGTATATTATTATTAAAATAGAATACACAGTATATAGTATTATTTATATAGAAAACACAGTGTATAGTATTATGTAAATAGAATATACAGTGTATAGGATTATTTAATGAGAATATACAGTGTATAGCATTATTTATATAGAAAACTGTGTATAGTATTATTTATATAGAATACAGAGTGTATAGTATTATTTAAATAGAATACACAGTGTATAGTATTTTTTATATACAATACACAGTGTAAAGAATAATTTATATTGAGAACACGGTGTATAGTATTATTTATATAGAATACACAGAGTATAGTATTATTTATATAGAAACACAGTGTATAGTATTATTTAAATAGAGAACACAGTGTATAGTATTATTTATATAGAATACACAGTGTATAGTATTATTTAAATAGAATACACAGTGTATAGTAATATTTAAATAGAATACACAGTGTATAGTATTATTTATATAGAATTCACACTGTATAGTAATATTTATATAGAAAACACAGTGTATAGTATTATATATATAGAGAACACAGTGTATAGTATTATTTATATAGAGAACACAGTGTATAGTATTATTTATATAGAGAGCACAGTGTATAGTATTATTTATATAGAGGACACAGTGTTTAGGATTATTTATATCGAGAACAGAGTGTATAGTATTATTTATATAGAGACCACAGTGTGTAGTATTATTTATATAGAATACACAGTGTATAGTATTATTTAAATAGAGAACACAGTGTATAGTATTATTTATATAGAATACACAGTGTATAGTATTATTTAAATAGAATACACAGTGTATAGTATTATTTATATAGAATACAAAGTGTATAGTATTATTTATATAGAAAAAACAGTGTACAGTATTATTTATATGGAATACACAGTGTATAGTATTATTTAATGAGAATACACAGTGTATATTATTATTAAAATAGAATACACAGTATAAAGTATTATTTATATAGAAAACACAGTGTATAGTATTATGTAAATAGAATATACAGTGTATAGGATTATTTAATGAGAATATACAGTGTATATCATTATTTATATAGAAAACTGTGTATAGTATTATTTATATATGTCACGGAGCAAAGGTATACGTCTTCCTCCGGATGGTCTTTTGAATCAACACGGACGCAAGAGGTCGGGAGACAACAGCAATTTATTGTAATCCACAAAGTTAGTAGCCGGCGGCGGTCACATCAACCGTAATAACAATAAGTCCACAGAAGTCACAATCCAATGATAACTTTGGTTCCTTGGTCCTGTAACTACATCCTGGCTCTCTGCAGAGCTGTGCACAGGCCGGCTAACACATACTAACTGCTAGCTACATCTATATACTAAACTGTTACTTCCTATATCTGGGGGTGGGAAGGGCTGAGTCACAGATCCTTCCCCCCTCACCTATGCCAAGGAGAGCAGACTCCCTGTCTCTTTTGAACAATGCACAGTCCAACATCTTCTTGGAGACACGGATCAGATTATCTCCACCCATTGTCCTCACTAGTTAGAGGTATTTGCATACAATGTGCTAACACACTAGACCCGAATCAGCCAACTACACACTGATGTTTACAACAGGTTAGAGAATACATTCCACATGAAATATATATTACACATTGCCTATAGTATAGACTCTAACCATCCCGTGACAACCCCTCCCCCTCTCAAAACATGTGCATGACACAATTGGCCTACACAGGTAAATTGGGGAATGCACATCAGTCTCTATAGCTCATATGTCCTCCTGCCGGGATAACCCATCTGCGTTCTGGTGTTGGTTCCCTCGGCGGTACTGAATGGTAAAGTTGTAGAGTTGAAGGGCTGGCATCTGGCAGAAAATCCGGTCGATCCATGTTGGCGTCTCTCTGAGCTTGGCTTCGGGTCACTGCTCCCACAAAGTGGCACTGTAGATTTCCAACATCGTTGCCTAACAGAACATCGGCCGGCAGCCCGCTCATCACACCAATTGTGCATCGTTTTGGTCCATAACCATAGTCGAGTTCCACGGTAGCTTTAGGAATACGTTTCCGAGTACCTCCTGCCAACTCGATAGAAAGGCCAGGGCCCTCCTCTAGGGCCTCGGGTCGAACCACTCGGGGGTCCGCTACCGTTAGGAAAGCTCTCGAGTCCCGGAATCCAACAACTGTTCGGCCATCCAGTAGGACCTCCTGCAAGTGCTTCCGCTGAAGGTTTTGCGGGATGTGTGGCGGAAGGCTGAATCCCATAGACCCCTGGAGGTGGAACAGATGGGTCATTCATGGAGTCATCTGGAAATGGGGCCAAACTTTCAGTCCTAGGGGTGGTTCCCAGGTAGTGAATAGGCCGGGATGCCACGGTGGCCCGTGCCCCCATGTTAATAGGGCAACTAGCTTGCAAATGTCCAGGCCGCCCGCACCCAAAACATCTGCGCTCTAGCATTCTTCCAGTAGGTCGTTGTCTAGGGACAGGGTTGTTCATAGCTGGAGGCCGATGGGCTGGGGCAGGGGTAGAGGGGGAATTGTAATCCTGAGGCCGGGCACGAAAGGTGGGTGGCTGGATGAAGGGTGTCTGGCGGACTGTGGTAGTTTTCCGCTCCTCTGCAAACAACCTCTTCCACTGCGGCTTGATGGTCAGGCCCTCATCTGCAAGGGAAGCAGCTTGCTCCACTGTGGCTGGGTTCCGTTCCAGCACCCACTGACGGATCTCAGCGGGGCACTGGGAAAAGAACTGTTCCTTAAGTATGACTTGGAGGATCTTATCGACTGTGACAGCCTCCTCTCCTTCTAGCCAGCGCTTGCATGCTTGCTTCAACTTGTGGGCGAACATGTGGAAGGAGCTTCCCCCATTGTAAGACAAAGAGCGGAACCGAACTCGGTAGGTCTCTGGAGTGACTGCATAATACTTCTGCACCGCTCTTTTAATGGCCTCATAGTCCCGCTGATCACTAGGGTCCATGGCTCTGAGAGCTTCCGCAGCCCCATCTCGTAGGTGCCCCACCAGATACCGGACCCAATCCTTCTCTGGGACTTCCATCAGGTGGCACTGGTGTTCGAAGTCCTGAAAATATCCATCAACATCCCCAGCCGCTTCATCAAAGGTCTTGAAGTGTTTATGGGAGACATATGGTGGTTCTCTCACTGTTGGGCTGGGGGTCGACGTTTGATTATAATTCCGCGTAGTTATCTCAGCCATTCGCATTTCATGCGCCATTCTTTCCTTTTCATGCGCCATTCTCTGTTCCTCCTTCTCCGTTTCCTGAGCCCTCTGTAATGCTCTACTCCTTTGCTCTGCAGTTGCTTCTAGCCCCAGCACTGCCAATTCCTCCTCATACAAAACAACCCATCTGCTCTTTTGGGTCTGTACCTGCCACTCCCGTATCTCTCCAGTCTCCTGGGGGCAGCCCTCCTCATGGTCGCTTTGCAGGGTCATCTCCTCCAGTGCCTCGATCAGTTGATCTTTCGTTCTTCCCTGGTAACTCAGGTTTAGTTCCCGGGCCCTTACTTGTAGACTTGCCATAGTCCAGTTCCTGTATTCTGAGGTTGTGGCTCCATTAATCGCTGGGCTGCTGTAGTCCATCTCGCTGTCCGCTGTTGATCCCACCGCTGCCAACCAGTTGTCACGGAGCAAAGGTATACGTCTTCCTCCGGATGGTCTTTTGAATCAACACGGACGCAAGAGGTCGGGAGACAACAGCAATTTATTGTAATCCACAAAGTTAGTAGCCGGCGGCGGTCACATCAACCGTAATAACAATAAGTCCACAGAAGTCACAATCCAATGATAGCTTTGGTTCCTTGGTCCTGTAACTACATCCTGGCTCTCTGCAGAGCTGTGCACAGGCCGGCTAACACATACTAACTGCTAGCTACATCTATATACTAAACTGTTACTTCCTATATCTGGGGGTGGGAAGGGCTGAGTCACAGATCCTTCCCCCCTCACCTATGCCAAGGAGAGCAGACTCCCTGTCTCTTTTGAACAATGCACAGTCCAACATCTTCTTGGAGACACGGATCAGATTATCTCCACCCATTGTCCTCACTAGTTAGAGGTATTTGCATACAATGTGCTAACACACTAGACCCGAATCAGCCAACTACACACTGATGTTTACAACAGGTTAGAGAATACATTCCACATGAAATATATATTACACATTGCCTATAGTATAGACTCTAACCATCCCGTGACAATATAGAATACAGAGTGTATAGTATTATTTAAATAGAATACACAGTGTATAGTATTTTTTATATACAATACACAGTGTAAAGAATAATTTATATTGAGAACACGGTGTATAGTATTATTTATATAGAATACACAGAGTATAGTATTATTTATATAGAAACACAGTGTATAGTATTATTTAAATAGAGAACACAGTGTATAGTATTATTTATATAGAATACACAGTGTATAGTATTATTTAAATAGAATACACAGTGTATAGTAATATTTAAATAGAATACACAGTGTATAGTATTATTTATATAGAATTCACACTGTATAGTATTATTTATATAGAAAACACAGTGTATAGTATTATATATATAGAGAACACAGTGTATAGTATTATTTATATAGAGAACACAGTGTATAGTATTATTTATATAGAGAGCACAGTGTATAATATTATTTATATAGAGAACACAGTGTATAATATTATTTATATAGAGAACACAGTGTATAGTAATATTTATATAGAATACACAGTGTATAGTATTATTTATATAGAATACACAGTGTATAGTATTATTTATATAGAAAACACAGTGTATAGTATTATTTATATAGAGAACACAGTGTATAGTATTATTTATATAGAATACACATTGTATAGTATTATTTATATAGAGAACACAGTGTATAATATTATTTATATAGAGAACACAGTGTATAATATTATTTATATAGAGAGCACAGTGTATAGTATTATTTACATAGAGGACACAGTGTATAGGATTATTTATATAGAGAACACAGTGTATAGTATTATGTATATAGAGAACACAGTGTGTAGTATTATTTATATAGAATACACAGTGTATAGTAAAATTTAAATAGAATACACAGTATATAGTATTATTTATATAGAATATACAGTGTATAGTATTATTTATATAGAAAACACAGTGTATAGTATTATTTATATAGAGAACACAGTGTATAGTAATATTTATATAAAATACACAGTGTATAGTATTATTTATATTGAGAACACGGTGTATAGTATTATTTATATAGAATACACAGAGTATAGTATTATTTATATAGAAACACAGTGTATAGTATTATTTAAATAGAGAACACAGTGTATAGTATTATTTATATAGAATACACAGTGTATGGTATTATTTAAATAGAATACACAGTGTATAGTAATATTTAAATAGAATACACAGTGTATAGTATTATATATATAGAATACACAGTGTATAGTATTATTTATATAGAAAACACAGTGTATAGTATTATTCATATAGAGAGCACAGTGTATAATATTATTTATATAGAGAACACAGTGTATAGTAATATTTATATAGAATACACAGTGTATAGTATTATTTATATAGAGAACACAGTGTATAGTATTATTCATATAGAGAACACAGTGTGTAGTATTATTCATATAGAGAGCATAGTGTATAATATTATTTATATAGAGAACACAGTGTATAGTAATATTTATATAGAATACACAGTGTATAGTATTATTTATATAGAGAACACAGTGTATAGTATTATTTATATAGAGGACACAGTGTTTAGGATTATTTATATCGAGAACAGAGTGTATAGTATTATTTATATAGAGACCACAGTATGTAGTATTATTTATATAGAATACACAGTGTATAGTATTATTTAAATAGAGAACACAGTGTATAGTATTATTTATATAGAATACACAGTGTATAGTATTATTTAAATAGAATACACAGTGTATAGTATTATTTATATAGAATACAAAGTGTATAGTATTATTTATATAGAAAAAACAGTGTACAGTATTATTTATATGGAATACACAGTGTATAGTATTATTTAATGAGAATACACAGTGTATATTATTATTAAAATAGAATACACAGTATATAGTATTATTTATATAGAAAACACAGTGTATAGTATTATGTAAATAGAATATACAGTGTATAGGATTATTTAATGAGAATATACAGTGTATAGCATTATTTATATAGAAAACTGTGTATAGTATTTGTCACGGAGCAAAGGTATACGTCTTCCTCCGGATGGTCTTTTGAATCAACAGGGACGCAAGAGGTCGGGAGACAACAGCAATTTATTGTAATCCATAAAGTTAGTAGCCGGCGGCGGTCACATCAACCGTAATAACAATAAGTCCACAGAAGTCACAATCCAATGATAACTTTGGTTCCTTGGTCCTGTAACTAAATTCTGGCTCTCTGCAGAGCTGTGCACAGGCCGGCTAACACATACTAACTGCTAGCTACAACTATATACTAAGACTGTTACTTCCTCTATCTGTGGGTGGGGAGGGCTGAGTCACAGATCCTTCCCCCCTCACCTATACCAAGGAGAGCAGACTCCCTGTCTCCTGTGGACAATGCACCGTCCAACATCTTCTTGGAGACACTGATCAGATTATCTCCACCCATTGTCCTCACTGGTCCTCACTAGTTAGAGGTATTTGCATACAATGTGCTAACACACTAGACCCTAATCAGCCAACTACACACTGATGTTTACAACAGGTTAGAGAATACATTCCACATGAAATATATATTACACATTGCCTATAGTATAGACTCTAACCATCCCGTGACAACCCCTCCCCCTCTCAAAACATGTGCATGACACAATTGGCCTACACAGGTAAATTGGGGAATGCACATCAGTCTCTATAGCTCATATTTCCTCCTGCCGGGATAACCCATCTGTGTTCTGGTGTTGGTTCCCTCGGCGGTACTGAATGGTAAAGTTGTAGGGTTGAAGGGCTGGCATCTGTCAGAAAATCCGGTGGATCCATGTTGGCTTCTCCCTGAGCTTGGCTTCGGGTCACTGCTCCCACAAAGTGGCACTGTAGATTTCCAACATCGTTGCCTAACAGAACATCGGCCGGCAGCCCGCTCATCACACCAATTGTGCATCGTTTTGGTCCATAACCATAGTCGAGTTCCACGGTAGCTTTAGGAATACGTCTTTGAGTACCCCCTGCCAACTTGATAGAAATGCCAGGACCCTCCTCTAGGGCCTCGGGTCGCACAACTCGGGGGTCCGCTACCGTTAGGAAAGCTCCCGAGTCCCGGAATCCAACAACTGTTCGGCCATCCAGTAGGACCTCCTGCAAGTGCTTCCTCTGAAGGTTTGCGGGATGTGTGGCGGAAGGCTGAATCCCATAGAACCCTGGAGGTGGAACAGATGTGTCATTCATGGAGTCATCTGGAAATGGGGCCAAACTTTCTGTCCTAGGAGTGGTTCCCAGGTAGTGAATAGGCCGGGATGCCACGGTGGCCCGTGCCCCCATGTTAACAGGGCAACTAGCTTGCAAATGTCCAGGCCGCCCGCACCCAAAACATCTGCGCTCTAGCATTCTTCCAGTAGGTCGTTGTCTAGGGACAGGGTTGTTCATAGCTGGAGGCCGATGGGCTGGGACAGGGGTAGAGGGGGAATTGTAATCCTGAGGCCGGGCACGAAAGGTGGTTGGCTGGCTGAAGGGTGTCTGGCGGACTGTGGTAGTTTTCCGCTCCTCTGCAAACAACCTCTTCCACTGCGGCTTGATGGTCAGGCCCTCATCTGCAAGAGAAGCAGCTTGCTCAACTGTGGCTGGGTTCCGTTCCAGCACCCACTCACGGATCTCAGCGGGGCACTGGGAAAAGAACTGTTCCTTAAGTATGACTTGGAGGATCTTATCGACTGTGACAGCCTCCTCTCCTTCTAGCCAGCGCTTGCATGCTTGCTTCAACTTGTGGGCGAACATGTGGAAGGAGCTTCCCCCATTGTAAGACAAAGAGCGGAACTGAACTCGGTAGGTCTCTGGAGTGACTGCATAATACTTCTGCACCGCTCTTTTAATGGCCTCATAGTCCCGCTGATCACTAGGGTCCATGGCTCTGAGAGCTTCCGCAGCCCCATCTCGTAGGTGCCCCACCAGATACCGGACCCAATCCTTCTCTGGGACTTCCATCAGGCGGCACTGGTGTTCGAAGTCCTGAAAATATCCATCAACATCCCCAGCCGCTTCCTCAAAGGTCTTGAAGTGTTTATGGGAGACATATGGTGGTTCTCTCACTGTTGGGCTGGGGGTCGACGTTTGATTATAATTCCTCATAGTTATCTCAGCCATTCGCATTTCATGCGCCATTCTTTCCTTTTCATGCGCCATTCTCTGTTCCTCCTTCTCCGTTTCCTGAGCCCTCTGTAACGCTCTACTCCTTTGCTCTGCAGTTGCTTCTAGCCCCAGCACTGCCAATTCCTCCTCATACAAAACAACCCATCTGCTCTTTTGGGTCTGTACCTGCCACTCCTGTATCTCTCCAGTCTCCTGGGGGCAGCCCTCCTCATGGTCGCTTTGCAGGGTCATCTCCTCCAGTGCCTCGATCAGTTGCTCTTTCGTTCTTCCCTGGTAACTCAGGTTTAGTTCCCGGGCCCTTAATTTTAGACTTGCCATAGTCCAGTTCCTGTATTCTGAGGTTGTGGCTCCATTAATCGCTGGGCTGCTGTAGTCCATCTCGCTGTCCGCTGTTGATCCCACCACTGCCAACCAGTTGTCACGGAGCAAAGGTATACGTCTTCCTCCGGATGGTCTTTTGAATCAACAGGGACGCAAGAGGTCGGGAGACAACAGCAATTTATTGTAATCCACAAAGTTAGTAGCCGGCGGCGGTCACATCAACCGTAATAACAATAAGTCCACAGAAGTCACAATCCAATGATAACTTTGGTTCCTTGGTCCTGTAACTAAATTCTGGCTCTCTGCAGAGCTGTGCACAGGCCGGCTAACACATACTAACTGCTAGCTACAACTATATACTAAGACTGTTACTTCCTCTATCTGTGGGTGGGGAGGGCTGAGTCACAGATCCTTCCCCCCTCACCTATACCAAGGAGAGCAGACTCCCTGTCTCCTGTGGACAATGCACCGTCCAACATCTTCTTGGAGACACTGATCAGATTATCTCCACCCATTGTCCTCACTGGTCCTCACTAGTTAGAGGTATTTGCATACAATGTGCTAACACACTAGACCCTAATCAGCCAACTACACACTGATGTTTACAACAGGTTAGAGAATACATTCCACATGAAATATATATTACACATTGCCTATAGTATAGACTCTAACCATCCCGTGACAGTATTATTTATATAGAATTCAGAGTGTATAGTATTATTTAAATAGAATACACAGTGTATAGTATTTTTTATATACAATACACAGTGTAAAGAATAATTTATATTGAGAACACGGTGTATAGTATTATTTATATAGAATACACAGAGTATAGTATTATTTATATAGAAACACAGTGTATAGTATTATTTAAATAGAGAACACAGTGTATAGTATTATTTATATAGAATACACAGTGTATAGTATTATTTAAATAGAATACACAGTGTATAGTAATATTTAAATAGAATACACAGTGTATAGTATTATTTATATAGAATTCACACTGTATAGTAATATTTATATAGAAAACACAGTGTATAGTATTATTTATATAGAGAACACAGTGTATAGTATTATTTATATAGAGAGCACAGTGTATAGTATTATTTATATAGAGGACACAGTGTTTAGGATTATTTATATCGAGAACAGAGTGTATAGTATTATTTATATAGAGACCACAGTGTGTAGTATTATTTATATAGAATACACAGTGTATAGTATTATTTAAATAGAGAACACAGTGTATAGTATTATTTATATAGAATACACAGTGTATAGTATTATTTAAATAGAATACACAGTGTATAGTATTATTTATATAGAATACAAAGTGTATAGTATTATTTATATAGAAAAAACAGTGTACAGTATTATTTATATGGAATACACAGTGTATAGTATTATTTAATGAGAATACACAGTGTATATTATTATTAAAATAGAATACACAGTATATAGTATTATTTATATAGAAAACACAGTGTATAGTATTATGTAAATAGAATATACAGTGTATAGGATTATTTAATGAGAATATACAGTGTATATCATTATTTATATAGAAAACTGTGTATAGTATTATTTATATAGAATACAGAGTGTATAGTATTATTTAAATAGAATACACAGTGTATAGTATTTTTTATATACAATACACAGTGTAAAGAATAATTTATATTGAGAACACGGTGTATAGTATTATTTATATAGAATACACAGAGTATAGTATTATTTATATAGAAACACAGTGTATAGTATTATTTATATAGAATACACAGTGTATAGTATTATTTAAATAGAATACACAGTGTATAGTAATATTTAAATAGAATACACAGTGTATAGTATTATTTATATAGAATTCACACTGTATAGTATTATTTATATAGAAAACACAGTGTATAGTATTATATATATAGAGAACACAGTGTATAGTATTATTTATATAGAGAACACAGTGTATAGTATTATTTATATAGAGAGCACAGTGTATAATATTATTTATATAGAGAACACAGTGTATAGTAATATTTATATAGAATACACAGTGTATAGTATTATTTATATAGAATACACAGTGTATAGTATTATTTATATAGAAAACACAGTGTATAGTATTATTTATATAGAGAACACAGTGTATAGTATTATTTATATAGAATACACATTGTATAGTATTATTTATATAGAGAACACAGTGTATAATATTATTTATATAGAGAACACAGTGTATAATATTATTTATATAGAGAGCACAGTGTATAGTATTATTTACATAGAGGACACAGTGTATAGGATTATTTATATAGAGAACACAGTGTATAGTATTATGTATGTAGAGAACACAGTGTGTAGTATTATTTATATAGAATACACAGTGTATAGTAAAATTTAAATAGAATACACAGTATATAGTATTATTTATATAGAATATACAGTGTATAGTATTATTTATATAGAAAACACAGTGTATAGTATTATTTATATAGAGAACACAGTGTATAGTAATATTTATATAAAATACACAGTGTATAGTATTATTTATATAGAAAACACAGTGTATATTATTATTTATATAGAGAACACAATGTATAGTATTATTTATATAGAATACACAGTGTATAGTAATATTTATATAAAATACACAGTGTATAGTATTATTTATATAGAAAACACAGTGTATAGTATTATTTATATAGAGAACACAGTGTAAAGAATAATTTATATTGAGAACACGGTGTATAGTATTATTTATATAGAATACACAGTGTACAGTATTATTTATATAGAAACACAGTGTATAGTATTATTTAAATAGAGAACACAGTGTATAGTATTATTTATATAGCATACACAGTGTAAAGTAATATTTAAATAGAATACACAGTGTATAGTATTATTTATATAGAATACACAGTGTATAGTATTATTTATATAGAGAGCACAGTTTATAATTAGAGATGAGCGAACACTAAAATGTTCGAGGTTCGAAATTCGATTCGAACAGCCGCTCAATGTTCGTGTGTTCGAACGGGTTTCGAACCCCATTATAGTCTATGGGGAACAGATACTCGTTAAGGGGGAAACCCAAATCCGTGTCTGGAGGGTCACCAAGTCCACTATGACACCCCAGGAAATGATGCCAACACCTCTGGAATGACACTGGGACAGCAGGGGAAGCATGTCTGGGGGCATCTAACACACCAAAGACCCTCTATTACCCCAACATCACAGCCTAACAACTACACACTTTACACACTCAATACCACCTCTCTGACAGTAGGAAAACACCTTGAAACATGTGTATTTGGCACTTGCAGTGAGGAGAGCTTGTCACCAGCAGTGAATTTGGCCCTTGTAGTAAGTTGAGGTTGGCACCAACATTTGTTTTGAAAATCAGGGTGGATTGAGCCTCTAACCAGCAGAGTTTGGGCAAATTCATGGTGGAGGGAGCCTCTAAAAACCCCAGTTTGGACCAATTCATGGTGGAGGGAGACTCTAAAAACCCCAGTTTGGACCAATTCATGGTGGAGGGAGACTCTAAAAACCCCAGTTTGGACCAATTCATGGTGGAGGGAGCCTCTAAAAACCCCAGTTTGGACCAATTCATGGTGGAGGGAGCCTCTAACCAGCCCAGTTTGGACCAATTAATGGTGGAGGGAGCCTCTAAACAGCCAAGTTTTGGGAAATTCATGGTGGAGGGAGCCTCTAACCAGCCCAGTTTGGACCAATTCATGGTGGAGGGAGCCTCTAAACAGCCCAGTTTGGGCAAATTCATGGTGGAGGGAGCCTCTAACCAGCCCAGTTTGGACCAATTAATGGTGGAGGGAGCCTCTAACCAGCCCAGTTTGGACCAATTAATGGTGGAGGGAGCCTCTAACCACCCCAGTTTGGGCAAATTCATGGTGGAGGGAGCCTCTAACCAGCCCAGTTTGGACCAATTAATGGTGGAGGGAGCCTCTAAACAGCCCAGTTTGGGCAAATTCATGGTGGAGGGAGCCTCTAAACAGCCAAGTTTGGACCAATTAATGGTGGAGGGAGCCTCTAAACAGCCCAGTTTGGGCAAATTCATGGTGGAGGGAGCCTCTAACCAGCCCAGTTTGGACCAATTAATGGTGGAGGGAGCCTCTAAACAGCCAAGTTTTGGGAAATTCATGGTGGAGGGAGCCTCTAACCAGCCCAGTTTGGACCAATTAATGGTGGAGGGAGCCTCTAAAAAACCCAGTTTGGACCAATTCATGGTGGAGGGAGCCTCTAATTAGCCCAGTTTGGACCAATTAATTGTGGAGGGAGCCTCTAACCAGCCCAGTTTGGACCAATTAATGGTGGAGGGAGCCTCTAACCACCCCAGTTTGGACCAATTCATGGTGGAGGGAGCCTCTAACCACCCCAGTTTGGACCAATTCATGGTGGAGGGAGCCTCTAAACAGCCCAGTTTGGGCAAATTCATGGTGGAGGGAGCCTCTAACCAGCCCAGTTTGGACCAATTAATGGTGGAGGGAGCCTCTAAACAGCCCAGTTTGGGCAAATTCATGGTGGAGGGAGCCTCTAACCAGCCCAGTTTGGACCAATTAATGGTGGAGGGAGCCTCTAAACAGCCAAGTTTTGGGAAATTCATGGTGGAGGGAGCCTCTAACCAGCCCAGTTTGGACCAATTAATGGTGGAGGGAGCCTCTAACCACCCCAGTTTGGGCAAATTCATGGTGGAGGGAGCCTCTAACCAGCCCAGTTTGGACCAATTAATGGTGGAGGGAGCCTCTAAACAGCCCAGTTTGGGCAAATTCATGGTGGAGGGAGCCTCTAAACAGACAAGTTTTGGGAAATTCATGGTGGAGGGAGCCTCTAACCAGCCCAGTTTGGACCAATTCATGGTGGAGGGAGCCTCTAAACAGCCCAGTTTGGGCAAATTCATGGTGGAGGGAGCCTCTAAAAAACCCAGTTTGGACCAATTCATGGTGGAGGGAGCCTCTAATTAGCCCAGTTTGGACCAATTAATTGTGGAGGGAGCCTCTAACCAGCCCAGTTTGGACCAATTAATGGTGGAGGGAGCCTCTAACCACCCCAGTTTGGGCAAATTCATGGTGGAGGGAGCCTCTAACCAGCCCAGTTTGGACCAATTAATGGTGGAGGGAGCCTCTAACCAGCCCAGTTTGGACCAATTAATGGTGGAGGGAGCCTCTAACCACCCCAGTTTGGACCAATTCATGGTGGAGGGAGCCTCTAACCAGCCCAGTTTGGACCAATTCATGGTGGAGGGAGCCTCTAAACAGCCCAGTTTGGGCAAATTCATGGTGGAGGGAGCCTCTAAAAAACCCAGTTTGGACCAATTCATGGTGGAGGGAGCCTCTAATTAGCCCAGTTTGGACCAATTAATTGTGGAGGGAGCCTCTAACCAGCCCAGTTTGGACTAATTAATGGTGGAGGGAGCCTCTAAAAAACCCAGTTTGGACCAATTCATGGTGGAGGGAGCCTCTAAACAGCCCAGTTTGGGCAAATTCATGGTGGAGGGAGCCTCTAACCAGCCCAGTTTGGACCAATTAATGGTGGAGGGAGCCTCTAACCAGCCCAGTTTGGACCAATTAATGGTGGAGGGAGCCTCTAACCACCCCAGTTTGGACCAATTCATGGTGGAGGGAGCCTCTAACCAGCCCAGTTTGGACCAATTCATGGTGGAGGGAGCCTCTAAACAGCCCAGTTTGGGCAAATTCATGGTGGAGGGAGCCTCTAAAAAACCCAGTTTGGACCAATTCATGGTGGAGGGAGCCTCTAATTAGCCCAGTTTGGACCAATTAATTGTGGAGGGAGCCTCTAACCAGCCCAGTTTGGACCAATTAATGGTGGAGGGAGCCTCTAAAAAACCCAGTTTGGACCAATTCATGGTGGAGGGAGCCTCTAAACAGCCCAGTTTGGGCAAATTCATGGTGGAGGGAGCCTCTAACCAGCCCAGTTTGGACCAATTAATGGTGGAGGGAGCCTCTAAACAGCCAAGTTTTGGGAAATTCATGGTGGAGGGAGCCTCTAACCAGCCCAGTTTGGACCAATTAATGGTGGAGGGAGCCTCTAACCAGCCCAGTTTGGACCAATTAATGGTGGAGGGAGCCTCTAACCAGCCCAGTTTGGACCAATTAATGGTGGAGGGAGCCTCTAAACAGCCAAGTTTTGGGAAATTCATGGTGGAGGGAGCCTCTAACCAGCCCAGTTTGGACCAATTCATGGTGGAGGGAGCCTCTAAACAGCCCAGTTTGGGCAAATTCATGGTGGAGGGAGCCTCTAAAAAACCCAGTTTGGACCAATTCATGGTGGAGGGAGCCTCTAATTAGCCCAGTTTGGACCAATTAATTGTGGAGGGAGCCTCTAACCAGCCCAGTTTGGACCAATTAATGGTGGAGGGAGCCTCTAAAAAACCCAGTTTGGACCAATTCATGGTGGAGGGAGCCTCTAAACAGCCCAGTTTGGGCAAATTCATGGTGGAGGGAGCCTCTAAAAAACCCAGTTTGGACCAATTCATGGTGGAGGGAGCCTCTAAACAGCCCAGTTTGGGCAAATTCATGGTGGAGGGAGCCTCTAACCAGCCCAGTTTGGACCAATTCATGGTGGAGGGAGCCTCTAACCAGCCCAGTTTGGACCAATTAATGGTGGAGGGAGCCTCTAACCACCCCAGTTTGGACCAATTCATGGTGGAGGGAGCCTCTAACCACCCCAGTTTGGACCAATTCATGGTGGAGGGAGCCTCTAAACAGCCCAGTTTGGGCAAATTCATGGTGGAGGGAGCCTCTAACCAGCCCAGTTTGGACCAATTAATGGTGGAGGGAGCCTCTAAACAGCCCAGTTTGGGCAAATTCATGGTGGAGGGAGCCTCTAACCAGCCCAGTTTGGACCAATTAATGGTGGAGGGAGCCTCTAAACAGCCAAGTTTTGGGAAATTCATGGTGGAGGGAGCCTCTAACCAGCCCAGTTTGGACCAATTAATGGTGGAGGGAGCCTCTAACCACCCCAGTTTGGGCAAATTCATGGTGGAGGGAGCCTCTAACCAGCCCAGTTTGGACCAATTAATGGTGGAGGGAGCCTCTAAACAGCCCAGTTTGGGCAAATTCATGGTGGAGGGAGCCTCTAAACAGCCAAGTTTTGGGAAATTCATGGTGGAGGGAGCCTCTAACCAGCCCAGTTTGGACCAATTCATGGTGGAGGGAGCCTCTAAACAGCCCAGTTTGGGCAAATTCATGGTGGAGGGAGCCTCTAAAAAACCCAGTTTGGACCAATTCATGGTGGAGGGAGCCTCTAAACAGCCCAGTTTGGGCAAATTCATGGTGGAGGGAGCCTCTAACCAGCAGAGTTGGGGGAAATCAGGGTGGAGGGAGCCTAGTATTAGCAGAATTGTGCAACGCTTATGGTGGATGAGTATGAGGATGCGGAGGAATTGGAGAGGTTGAGTACAGACATGGAGTTTCATGTTGGGGTGCTTTACACAGGTGGGCACAAAAATGACGGCTCTACCCAGTGGTGGTTCAGTTTTATCAAAGTGAGCCGGTCGGCACTCTCAGCTGACAGACGGGTGCGCTTGTCAGTGATGATGCCACCGGCTGCACTGAACACCCTCTCAGATAGGACGCTGGCGGCAGGACAGGACAGCACCTCCAAGGCATATAGGGCAAGTTCAAGCCACAGGTCCAACTTCGACACCCAATACGTGTAGGGCGCAGAGGGGTCGGAGAGGACAGGGCTGTGGTCGGAAAGGTATTCCCGCAACATGCGCCTATACTTCTCACGCCTGGTGACACTAGGACCCTCCGTGGCGGCACTTTGGCGAGGGGGTGCCATCAAGGTGTCCCAGACCTTAGACAGTGTGCCCCTCGTTTGTGTGGACCGGTGAGAACTTGGTTGCCTACTGGAGGAACTGCCCTCCCTGCCGCCAACGTCACATGCTGGAAACATCTCCATCATATTCTGCACCAATTGCCTGTGGCAAGCATTGATGCGATTGGCCCTCCCCTCTACCGGAATAAAAGACGAGATGTTGTTTTTATACCGGGGGTCAAGGATAGCAAAGATCCAGTACTGGTTGTCCTCCATGATTTTGACAATACGCTTGTCGGTTGTAAAGCACCCCAACATGAACTCAGCCATGTCTGCCACAGTGTTAGTTGGCATGACTCCTCTGGCCCCACCGGAAAGTTCAATCTCCATTTCCTCCTCATCCTCCATGTCTACCCATCCGCGCTGCAACAATGGGACGATTCGAAGTTGCCCGGAAGCCTCCTGTATCACCATCACATCATCGGACAACTCTTCTTCCTCCTCCTCCTCCTCCTCCTCCTCCATTAAACGCAGTGAAGCGGACAGATGTGTGGACCTACTCTCCAGCTGTGACGGATCGGATGCTATCCCTAACTCCTCTGTGTGATCTGAGTTATCCCTGATGTCAATCAGGGATTCTCTCAGAACACACAAGAGCGGGATTGTAAGGCTCACCATCGCATCCTCAGAGCTCACCCTCCTTGTGGACTCCTCAAAGACCCGTAGGATGTCACAAAGGTCTCTCATCCATGGCCACTCATGGATGAGAAACTGAGGCAGCTGACTTTGTGGCACCCTAGGGTTTTGTAGCTGGTATTCCATCAAAGGTCTCTGCTGCTCAACCACTCTATTCAACATCTGAAACGTTGAGTTCCAGCGTGTGGGGACGTCGCACAAAAGCCGGTGTTGTGGCACATGCAGGCGTTGCTGGAGAGATTTTAAGCTAGCAGCGGCTACTGTCGACTTGCGAAAGTGGGCGCACATGCGCCGCACTTTCACCAGTAGCTCTGGAACATTGGGGTAGCTCTTTAGGAAACGTTGCACCACTAGGTTGAAGACGTGGGCCAGGCATGGAACATGTTGGAGTCCGGCAAGCTCCAGAGCTGCTACCAGGTTCCGGCCGTTATCACAAACGACCATGCCTGGGCCCAGGTGCAGCGGCTCAAACCATATTGCCGTCTCATCGAGGAGGGCATCCCTCACCTCGGAGGCAGTGTGCTGTCTGTCCCCCAAGCTGATCAGCTTCAGCACAGCCTGCTGACGTCTACCAACGCCAGTGCTGCAACGTTTCCAACTCGTAGCTGGGGTCAATCTAACAGCGGAGGAGGAGGCGGTGGCGGAGGAGGAGGCGGTGGCGGAGGAGGAGGCGGTAGAGGAGGAGGAGGAGGAGGGGGGTGTTCTTCTCGTGTCCCTGCCAGGAATGTTAGGCGGGGAGACGAGGTACACCGGGCCAGTTTGGGAAGCAGTCCCAGCCTCAACTACATTCACCCAGTGTGCCGTCAGTGAAATGTAGCGTCCCTGTCCGCATGCACTTGTCCACGCGTCGGTGGTCAAGTGGACCTTTGTGCAAAGCGCGGAACTAAGGGCCCGCCTGATGTTGAGTGACACGTGCTGGTGCAAGGCGGGGACGGCACACCGGGAGAAGTAGTGACGGCTAGGGACGGCATAGCGAGGTGCCGCAGTTGCCATCAGGTCCAGGAAGGCGGGAGTTTCAACAAGCCGGAACGCCAACATCTCCTGGGCCAGCAGTTTAGCGATGTTGGCGTTCAAGGCTTGCGCGTGTGGGTGGTTAGCAGTGTATTTCTGCCGCCGCTCCAATGTCTGAGAGATGGTGGGTTGTTGTAAAGAAACGCCTGATGGTGCCTTTGATGGTGCAGGAGAAGGAGATAAGACAGGACCAGGGGAGGATGAGGTAGAAGTCAACAAAGTGGCGGAGGCAGATGAAGTGGTGTCCTGGCTCGTCCTCTGGAGTGCATCGCCAGCACAGTCAGCAGTGGCAGTGGCAGAGGCAGAGGCAGAGGCAGTGGCAGTGGCGTGAACGGCAGGCGGCCTTTGTCCTGCCGTTGCTGCCTGCCACTGATTCCAGTGCTTGGATTCCAAATGACGGCGCATTGAAGTGGTGGACAGGTTGCTCTTCTCAGAGCCCCTAATCAATTTCGAGAGGCAAATTGTGCAGACAACACTATATCTGTCCTCGGCGCATTCCTTGAAAAAACTCCACACCTTCGAGAAACGTGCCCTCGAGGTGGGAGTTTTTCGGGGCTGGGTACGAACTGGAACATCTTGGGAGATTCCAGGTGTGGCCTGGCTTCGCCTAAGCTGCTGACCTCTGCCTCTGCCTCTAGCTACCCTTTTTGGTGCTGCACCTGCCTCAACATCCACACTACTTTCCCCGCTTGACATCCCCCCTGTCCAGGTCGGGTCAGTGTCCTCATCATCCACCACTTCCTCTTCCAACTCCTGTCTCATCTCCTCCTCCCGCACAATGCGCCGGTCAACTGGATGCCCTGACGGCAACTGCGTCACATCATCGTCGATGAGGGTGGGTTGCTGGTCATCCACCACCAAATCGAACGGAGATGGAGGAGACTCTAGTGTTTGAGCATCTGGATACAGATGCTCCTCTGTTAGGTTCGTGGAATCGTGACGTGGAGAGGCAGGTTGAGGGACAATGAAAGGAGCGGAGAACAGCTCTGGGGAGCAGGGACAGTTTGGGTTATTGTTCTGTAAAGCTTCGGAATTTTGGGAGGAAGGAAGACAAGACTGTTGGGTAATAGGAGGAGAGGAGGCAGAGTCTGACTGGCTGCTGGACAATGTGCTGTAAGCGTTCTCTGACAGCCATTGCAAGACCTGTTCCTGGTTCTCGGGCCTACTAAGGTTTGTACCCTGCAGTTTAGTTAATGTGGCAAGCAACCCTGGCACTGTGGAGTGGCGCAATGCTTGCTGCCCCACAGGAGTAGGCACGGGACGCCCTGTGGCTTCACTGCTACCTTGCTCCCCAGAACCATTCCCCTGACCTCGCCCACGGCCTCGTCCACGTCCCTTTCCGGGAGCCTTGCGCATTTTGAATTCCTAGTTAGAAATTGGCACTGTATACCAGTAGTAAAAATTGTGGGTGCACGTAACCCCAATATATTCTTTGAATTCCCAGTCAGACACTGGCACTATATGGCAGTAGCAAGAAATGAGGGTATTTGTATTCCCAATATACTCTTTGAATTCCCAGTCAGACAATGGCACTGTATACCAGTAGTAAAAATTGTGGGTGCACGTAACCCCAATATATTCTTTGAATTCCCAGTCAGAAACTGGCACTATATGGCAGTAGCAAGAAATGAGGGTATTTGTATTCCCAATATACTCTTTGAATTCCCAGTCAGACAATGGCACTGTATACCAGTAGTAAAAATTGTGGGTGCACGTAACCCCAATATATTCTTTGAATTCCCAGTCAGACACTGGCACTATATGGCAGTAGCAAGAAATGAGGGTATTTGTATTCCCAATATACTCTTTGAATTCCCAGTCAGACAATGGCACTGTATACCAGTAGTAAAAATTGTGGGTGCACGTAACCCCAATATATTCTTTGAATTACCAGTCAGAAACTGGCACTATATGGCAGTAGCAAGAAATGAGGGTATTTATAACCCCAATATATTCTTTGAATTCCCAGTCAGACAATGGCACTGTATACCAGTAGTAAAAATTGTGGGTGCACGTAACCCCAATATATTCTTTGAATTCCCAGTCAGAAACTGGCACTATATGGCAGTAGCAAGAAATGAGGGTATTTGTATTCCCAATATACTCTTTGAATTCCCAGTCAGACAATGGCACTGTATACCAGTAGTAAAAATTGTGGGTGCACGTAACCCCAATATATTCTTTGAATTCCCAGTCAGAAACTGGCACTATATGGCAGTAGCAAGAAATGAGGGTATTTGTATTCCCAATATACTCTTTGAATTCCCAGTCAGACAATGGCACTGTATACCAGTAGTAAAAATTGTGGGTGCACGTAACCCCAATATATTCTTTGAATTCCCAGTCAGACACTGGCACTATATGGCAGTAGCAAGAAATGAGGGTATTTGTATTCCCAATATACTCTTTGAATTCCCAGTCAGACAATGGCACTGTATACCAGTAGTAAAAATTGTGGGTGCACGTAACCCCAATATATTCTTTGAATTACCAGTCAGAAACTGGCACTATATGGCAGTAGCAAGAAATGAGGGTATTTATAACCCCAATATATTCTTTGAATTCCCAGTCAGACAATGGCACTGTATACCAGTAGTAAAAATTGTGGGTGCACGTAACCCCAATATATTCTTTGAATTCCCAGTCAGAAACTGGCACTATATGGCAGTAGCAAGAAATGAGGGTATTTGTATTCCCAATATACTCTTTGAATTCCCAGTCAGACAATGGCACTGTATACCAGTAGTAAAAATTGTGGGTGCACGTAACCCCAATATATTCTTTGAATTCCCAGTCAGAAACTGGCACTATATGGCAGTAGCAAGAAATGAGGGTATTTGTATTCCCAATATACTCTTTGAATTCCCAGTCAGACAATGGCACTGTATACCAGTAGTAAAAATTGTGGGTGCACGTAACCCCAATATATTCTTTGAATTCCCAGTCAGAAACTGGCACTATATGGCAGTAGCAAGAAATGAGGGTATTTGTATTCCCAATATACTCTTTGAATTCCCAGTCAGACAATGGCACTGTATACCAGTAGTAAAAATTGTGGGTGCACGTAACCCCAATATATTCTTTGAATTCCCAGTCAGACACTGGCACTATATGGCAGTAGCAAGAAATGAGGGTATTTGTATTCCCAATATACTCTTTGAATTCCCAGTCAGACAATGGCACTGTATACCAGTAGTAAAAATTGTGGGTGCACGTAACCCCAATATATTCTTTGAATTACCAGTCAGAAACTGGCACTATATGGCAGTAGCAAGAAATGAGGGTATTTATAACCCCAATATATTCTTTGAATTCCCAGTCAGACAATGGCACTGTATACCAGTAGTAAAAATTGTGGGTGCACGTAACCCCAATATATTCTTTGAATTCCCAGTCAGAAACTGGCACTATATGGCAGTAGCAAGAAATGAGGGTATTTATAACCCCAATATATTCTTTGAATTCCCAGTCAGACAATGGCACTGTATACCAGTAGTAAAAATTGTGGGTGCACGTAACCCCAATATATTCTTTGAATTCCCAGTCAGAAACTGGCACTATATGGCAGTAGCAAGAAATGAGGGTATTTGTATTCCCAATATACTCTTTGAATTCCCAGTCAGACAATGGCACTGTATACCAGTAGTAAAAATTGTGGGTGCACGTAACCCCAATATATTCTTTGAATTCCCAGTCAGAAACTGGCACTATATGGCAGTAGCAAGAAATGAGGGTATTTGTATTCCCAATATACTCTTTGAATTCCCAGTCAGACAATGGCACTGTATACCAGTAGTAAAAATTGTGGGTGCACGTAACCCCAATATATTCTTTGAATTCCCAGTCAGAAACTGGCACTATATGGCAGTAGCAAGAAATGAGGGTATTTATAACCCCAATATATTCTTTGAATTCCCAGTCAGACAATGGCACTGTATACCAGTAGTAAAAATTGTGGGTGCACGTAACCCCAATATATTCTTTGAATTCCCAGTCAGAAACTGGCACTATATGGCAGTAGCAAGAAATGAGGGTATTTGTATTCCCAATATACTCTTTGAATTCCCAGTCAGACAATGGCACTGTATACCAGTAGTAAAAATTGTGGGTGCACGTAACCCCAATATATTCTTTGAATTACCAGTCAGAAACTGGCACTATATGGCAGTAGCAAGAAATGAGGGTATTTATAACCCCAATATATTCTTTGAATTCCCAGTCAGACAATGGCACTGTATACCAGTAGTAAAAATTGTGGGTGCACGTAACCCCAATATATTCTTTGAATTCCCAGTCAGAAACTGGCACTATATGGCAGTAGCAAGAAATGAGGGTATTTATAACCCCAATATATTCTTTGAATTCCCAGTCAGACAATGGCACTGTATACCAGTAGTAAAAATTGTGGGTGCACGTAACCCCAATATATTCTTTGAATTCCCAGTCAGAAACTGGCACTATATGGCAGTAGCAAGAAATGAGGGTATTTGTATTCCCAATATACTCTTTGAATTCCCAGTCAGACAATGGCACTGTATACCAGTAGTAAAAATTGTGGGTGCACGTAACCCCAATATATTCTTTGAATTCCCAGTCAGACACTGGCACTATATGGCAGTAGCAAGAAATGAGGGTATTTGTATTCCCAATATATTCTTTGAATTCCCAGTCAGACAATGGCACTGTATACCAGTAGTAAAAATTGTGGGTGTATATAGCCCCAATTCTATTGCTAGGGGACTTGCAGGGTATTTCTGGGGTGAAGGTGGGGGGGCACACCGTTGGAACGGGTATCGGGGTATATATCGGGTATACGGGAATACACTGACAGTGTATTCCATTCAGGATCCTGGGAAAGCTGGGTTGCGGCGATTGAGCCCGTCAGTGCCACGTTACACTGACAAGCTTCTCCCTGGAATTTAGCTCTTATAAGAGCTGTTGGTTGTCTTCTCCTTCCTATCCTAGCCTGTCCCTGCCTACCCAGAATCTAAGCCCTAGCTAGCTGGACGGAAACCTCCGTCCTCGGTGAATTGCAAGCTCAGAATGACGCGAAGCTGGGCGTCGCTGTTCTTTTAAATTAGAGGTCACATGTTTTCGGCAGCCAATGGGTTTTGCCTACTTTTTTCAACGTCACCGGTGTCGTAGTTCCTGTCCCACCTACCCAGCGCTGTTATTGGAGCAAAAAAGGCGCCAGGGAAGGTGGGAGGGGAATCGAGTAATGGCGCACTTTACCACGCGGTGTTCGATTCGATTCGAACATGCCGAACAGCCTAATATCCGATCGAACATGAGTTCGATAGAACACTGTTCGCTCATCTCTATTTATAATATTATTTATATAGAGAACACAGTGTATAGTAATATTTATATAGAATACACAGTGTATAATATTATTTATATAGAAAACACAGTGTATAGTATTATTTATTTAGAGAACACAGTGTATAGTATTATTTATATAGAGAGCACAGTGTATAGTATTATTTATATAGAGAACACAGTGTATAGTTTTATTTATATAGAATACACAGTGTATAGTATTATTTATATAGAAAACACAGTGTATAGTATTATTTATATAGAGAACACAGTGTATAGTATTATTTATATAGAATACACAGTGTATAGTATTATTTATATAGAGAACACAGTGTATAGTATTATTTTTATAGAGAACACAGTGTATAATATTATTTATATAGAAAAAACAGTGTATAGTATTATTTATATAGAGAACACAGTGTATAGGATTATTTATATAGAGAACACAGTGTATAGTATTATTTATATAGAGAGCACAGTGTATAGTATTATTTACATAGAGGACACAGTGTATAGGATTATTTATATAGAGAACACAGTGTATAGTATTATTTATATAGAGAACACAGTGTGTAGTATTATTTATATAGAATACACAGTGTATAGTAATATTTAAATAGAATACACAGTATATAGTATTATTTAAATAGAATACACAGTGTATAGTATTATTTATATAGAAAACACAGTGTTTAGTATTATTTATATAGAGAACACAGTGTATAGTAATATTTATATAAAATACACAGTGTATAGTATTATTTATATAGAAAACACAGTGTATATTATTATTTATATAGAGAACACAATGTATAGTATTATTTATATAGAAAACACAGTGTATAGTATTATTTATATAGAGAACACAGTGTATAGCATTATTTATATAGAATACACAGTGTATAGTATTATTTATATAGAATACACCGTGTATAGTATTATTTATATATAGAACACAGTGTATAGTATTATTTATATAGAAAACACAGTGTATAGTATTATTTAAATGGAATACAGTGTATAGTATTATTTATATAGAAAACACAGTGTATAGTATTATTTAAATAGAGAACACAGTGTATAGCATTATTTATATAGAATACACAGTGTATAGTATTATTTATATAGAAAACACAGTGTATAGTATTATTTATATAGAATATACAGTGTATAGTATTATTTATATATAGAACACAGAGTATAGTATTATTTATATAGAAACACAGTGTATAGTATTATTTAAATGGAATACAGTGTATAGTATTATTTATATAGAAAACACAGTGTATAGTATTATTTATATAGCATACACAGTGTATAGTATTATTTAAATAGAATACACAGTGTATAGTATTATTTATATAGAATACACAGTGTATAGTATTATTTATATAGAAAACACAGTGTATAGTATTATTCATATAGAGAGCACAGTGTATAATATTATTTATATAGAGAACACAGTGTATAGTAATATTTATATAGAATACACAGTGTATAGTATTATTTATATAGAGAACACAGTGTATAGTATTATTTATATAGAGGACACAGTGTTTAGGATTATTTATATCGAGAACAGAGTGTATAGTATTATTTATATAGAGACCACAGTATGTAGTATTATTTATATAGAATACACAGTGTATAGTATTATTTAAATGGAATACAGTGTATAGTATTATTTATATAGAAAACACAGTGTATAGTATTATTTATATAGCATACACAGTGTATAGTATTATTTAAATAGAATACACAGTGTATAGTATTATTTATATAGAATACACAGTGTATAGTATTATTTATATAGAAAACACAGTGTATAGTATTATTCATATAGAGAGCACAGTGTATAATATTATTTATATAGAGAACACAGTGTATAGTAATATTTATATAGAATACACAGTGTATAGTATTATTTATATAGAGAACACAGTGTATAGTATTATTTATATAGAGGACACAGTGTTTAGGATTATTTATATCGAGAACAGAGTGTATAGTATTATTTATATAGAGACCACAGTATGTAGTATTATTTATATAGAATACACAGTGTATAGTATTATTTAAATAGAGAACACAGTGTATAGTATTATTTATATAGAATACACAGTGTATAGTATTATTTAAATAGAATACACAGTGTATAGTATTATTTATATAGAATACAAAGTGTATAGTATTATTTATATAGAAAAAACAGTGTACAGTATTATTTATATGGAATACACAGTGTATAGTATTATTTAATGAGAATACACAGTGTATATTATTATTAAAATAGAATACACAGTATATAGTATTATTTATATAGAAAACACAGTGTATATTATTATGTAAATAGAATATACAGTGTATAGGATTATTTAATGAGAATATACAGTGTATAGCATTATTTATATAGAAAACTGTGTATAGTATTATTTATATAGAATACAGAGTGTATAGTATTATTTAAATAGAATACACAGTGTATAGTATTTTTTATATACAATACACAGTGTAAAGAATAATTTATATTGAGAACACGGTGTATAGTATTATTTATATAGAATACACAGAGTATAGTATTATTTATATAGAAACACAGTGTATAGTATTATTTAAATAGAGAACACAGTGTATAGTATTATTTATATAGAATACACAGTGTATAGTATTATTTAAATAGAATACACAGTGTATAGTAATATTTAAATAGAATACACAGTGTATAGTATTATTTATATAGAATTCACACTGTATAGTATTATTTATATAGAAAACACAGTGTATAGTATTATATATATAGAGAACACAGTGTATAGTATTATTTATATAGAGAACACAGTGTATAGTATTATTTATATAGAGAGCACAGTGTATAATATTATTTATATAGAGAACACAGTGTATAATATTATTTATATAGAGAACACAGTGTATAGTAATATTTATACAGAATACACAGTGTATAGTATTATTTATATAGAAAACACAGTGTATAGTATTATTTATATAGAGAACACAGTGTATAGTATTATTTATATAGAATACACATTGTATAGTATTATTTATATAGAGAACACAGTGTATAATATTATTTATATAGAGAACACAGTGTATAATATTATTTATATAGAGAGCACAGTGTATAGTATTATTTACATAGAGGACACAGTGTATAGGATTATTTATATAGAGAACACAGTGTATAGTATTATGTATATAGAGAACACAGTGTGTAGTATTATTTATATAGAATACACAGTGTATAGTAAAATTTAAATAGAATACACAGTATATAGTATTATTTATATAGAATACACAGTGTATAGTATTATTTATATAGAAAACACAGTGTATAGTATTATTTATATAGAGAACACAGTGTATAGTAATATTTATATAAAATACACAGTGTATAGTATTATTTATATAGAAAACACAGTGTATATTATTATTTATATAGAGAACACAATGTATAGTATTATTTATATAGAATACACAGTGTATAGTATTATTTATATAGAGAACACAGTGTATAGTATTATTTATATAGAATACACAGTGTATAGTATTATTTATATAGAAAACACAGTGTATAGTATTATTTATATAGAGAACACAGTGTATAGTATTATTTATATAGAATACACAGTGTATAGTATTATTTATATAGAAAACACAGTGTAAAGAATAGAGATGAGCGAACACTAAAATGTTCGAGGTTCGAAATTCGATTCGAACAGCCGCTCACTGTTCGAGTGTTCGAATGGGTTTCGAACCCCATTATAGTCTATGGGGAACATAAACTCGTTAAGGGGGAAACCCAAATTCGTGTCTGGAGGGTCACCAAGTCCACTATGACACCCCAGGAAATGATACCAACACCCTGGAATGACACTGGGACAGCAGCGGAAGCATGTCTGGGGGCATAAAAGTCACTTTATTTCATGGAAATCCCTGTCAGTTTGCGATTTTCGCAAGCTAACTTTTCCCCATAGAAATGCATTGGCCAGTGCTGATTGGCCAGAGTACGGAACTCGACCAATCAGCGCTGGCTCTGCTGGAGGAGGCGGAGTCTAAGATAGCTCCACACCAGTCTCCATTCAGGTCCGACCTTAGACTCCGCCTCCTCCGGCAGAGCCAGCGCTGATTGGCCGAAGGCTGGCCAATGCATTCCTATGCGAATGCAGACTTAGCAGTGCTGAGTCAGTTTTGCTCAACTACACATCTGATGCACACTCGGCACTGCTACATCAGATGTAGCAATCTGATGTAGCAGAGCCGAGGGTGCACTAGAACCCCTGTGCAAACTCAGTTCACGCTAATAGAATGCATTGGCCAGCGCTGATTGGCCAATGCATTCTATTAGCCCGATGAAGTAGAGCTGAATGTGTGTGCTAAGCAAACACATTCAGCACTGCTTCATCACGCCAATACAATGCATTAGCCAGTGCTGATTGGCCAGAGTACGGAATTCGGCCAATCAGCGCTGGCCAATGCATTCTATTAGCCCGATGAAGTAGAGCTGAATGTGTGTGCTAAGCACACACATTCAGCACTGCTTCATCAAGCCAATACAATGCATTAGCCAGTGCTGATTGGCCAGAGTACGGAATTCGGCCAATCAGGGCTGGCTCTGCCGGAGGAGGCGGAGTCTAAGGTCGGACCTGAATGGAGACTGGTGTGGAGCGATCTTAGACTCCGCCTCCTCCAGCAGAGCCAGCGCTGATTGGTCGAGTTCCGTACTCTGGCCAATCAGCGCTGGCCAATGCATTCTATTAGCCCGATGAAGTAGAGCTGAATGTGTGTGCTTAGCACACACATTCAGCTCTACTTCATCAGGCTAATAGAATACATTGGCCAATCAGCGCTGGCCAATGCATTCTATTAGCTTGATGAAGCAGAGTGTGCACAAGGGTTCAAGCGCACCCTCGGCTCTGATGTAGCAGAGCTGAGGGTGCACAAGGGTTCAAGTGCACCCTCGGCTCTCCTACATCAGAGCCGAGGGTGCGCTTGAACCCTTGTGCAGCCTCGGCTCTGCTACATCAGAGCCGAGGGTGCGCTTGAACCCTTGTGCACACTCTGCTTCATCAAGCTAATAGAATGCATTGGCCAGCACTGATTGGCCAGAGTACGGAATTCGGCCAATCAGCGCTGGCCAATGCATCCCTATGGGAAAAAGTTTATCTCACAAAAATCACAATTACACACCCGATAGAGCCCCAAAAAGTTATTTTTAATAACATTCCCCCCTAAATAAAGGTTATCCCTAGCTATCCCTGCCTGTACAGCTATCCCTGTCTCATAGTCACAAAGTTCACATTCTCATATGACCCGGATTTGAAATCCACTATTCGTCTAAAATGGAGGTCACCTGATTTCGGCAGCCAATGACTTTTTCCAATTTTTTTCAATGCCCCCAGTGTCGTAGTTCCTGTCCCACCTCCCCTGCGCTGTTATTGGTGCAAAAAAGGCGCCAGGGAAGGTGGGAGGGGAATCGAATTTTGGCGCACTTTACCACGTGGTGTTCGATTCGATTCGAACATGGCGAACACCCTGATATCCGATCGAACATGTGTTCGATAGAACACTGTTCGCTCATCTCTAGTAAAGAATAATTTATATTGAGAACACGGTGTATAGTATTATTTATATAGAATACACAGTGTACAGTATTATTTATATAGAAACACAGTGTATAGTATTATTTAAATAGAGAACACAGTGTATAGTATTATTTATATAGAATACACAGTGTATAGTATTATTTATATAGAGAACACAGTGTATAGTATTATTTATATAGAGAGCACAGTTTATAATATTATTTATATAGAGAACACAGTGTATAGTAATATTTATATAGAATACACAGTGTATAGTATTATTTATATAGAATACACAGTGTATAATATTATTTATATAGAAAACACAGTGTATAGTATTATTTATATAGAGAACACAGTGTATAGTATTATTTATATAGAGAGCACAGTGTATAGTATTATTTATATAGAGAACACAGTGTATAGTTTTATTTATATAGAATACACAGTGTATAGTATTATTTATATAGAAAACACAGTGTATAGTATTATTTATATAGAGAACACAGTGTATAGTATTATTTATATAGAATACACAGTGTATAGTATTATTTTTATAGAGAACACAGTGTATAATATTATTTATATAGAAAAAACAGTGTATAGTATTATTTATATAGAGAACACAGTGTATAGGATTATTTATATAGAGAACACAGTGTATAGTATTATTTATATAGAGAGCACAGTGTATAGTATTATTTACATAGAGGACACAGTGTATAGGATTATTTATATAGAGAACACAGTGTATAGTATTATTTATATAGAGAACACAGTGTGTAGTATTATTTATATAGAATACACAGTGTATAGTAATATTTAAATAGAATACACAGTATATAGTATTATTTAAATAGAATACACAGTGTATAGTATTATTTATATAGAAAACACAGTGTTTAGTATTATTTATATAGAGAACACAGTGTATAGTAATATTTATATAAAATACACAGTGTATAGTATTATTTATATAGAAAACACAGTGTATATTATTATTTATATAGAGAACACAATGTATAGTATTATTTATATAGAAAACACAGTGTATAGTATTATTTATATAGAGAACACAGTGTATAGCATTATTTATATAGAATACACAGTGTATAGTATTATTTATATAGAATACACCGTGTATAGTATTATTTATATATAGAACACAGTGTATAGTATTATTTATATAGAAAACACAGTGTATAGTATTATTTAAATGGAATACAGTGTATAGTATTATTTATATAGAGAGCACAGTTTATAATATTATTTATATAGAGAACACAGTGTATAGCAATATTTATATAGAATACACAGTATATAGTATTATTTAAATAGAATACACAGTGTATAGTATTATTTATATAGAAAACACAGTGTTTAGTATTATTTATATAGAGAACACAGTGTATAGTAATATTTATATAAAATACACAGTGTATAGTATTATTTATATAGAAAACACAGTGTATAGTATTATTTATATAGAGAACACAATGTATAGTATTATTTATATAGAAAACACAGTGTATAGTATTATTTATATAGAGAACACAGTGTATAGCATTATTTATATAGAATACACAGTGTATAGTATTATTTATATAGAATACACCGTGTATAGTATTATTTATATATAGAACACAGTGTATAGTATTATTTATATAGAAAACACAGTGTATAGTATTATTTAAATGGAATACAGTGTATAGTATTATTTATATAGAAAACACAGTGTATAGTATTATTTAAATAGAGAACACAGTGTATAGCATTATTTATATAGAATACACAGTGTATAGTATTATTTATATAGAAAACACAGTGTATAGTATTATTTATATAGAATATACAGTGTATAGTATTATTTATATATAGAACACAGTGTATTTTATTATTTATATAGAAAACACAGTGTATAGTATTATTTAAATGGAATACAGTGTATAGTATTATTTATATAGAAAACACAGTGTATAGTATTATTTATATAGCATACACAGTGTATAGTAATATTTAAATAGAATACACAGTGTATAGTATTATTTAAATAGACAACACAGTGTATAGTATTATTTATATAGAAAACACAGTGTATAGTATTATTTATATAGAGAACAAAGTGTATAGTATTATTTCTATAGAATACACAGTGTATAGTATTATTTATATAGAGGACACAGTGGATAGTATTATTTAAATAGAGAACACAGTGTATAGTATTATTTATATAGAATACACAGTGTATAATAATACTTATATAGAGAACACAGTGTATAGTATTATTTAAATAGATAACACAGTGTATAGTATTATTTATATAGAATACACAGTGTATAGTATTATTTAAATAGAATACACAGTGTATAGTATTATTTATATAGAATACAAAGTGTATAGTATTATTTATATAGAAAAAACAGTGTACAGTATTATTTATATAGAATACACAGTGTATAGTATTATTTAAATAGAATGCACAGTGCATAGTATTATGTAAATAGAATATACAGTGTATAGGATTATTTAATGAGGATATACAGTGTATAGCATTATTTATATAGAAAACTGTGTATAGTATTATTTATATAGAATACAGAGTGTATAGTATTATTTAAATAGAATACACAGTGTATAGTATTTGTCACGGAATGGTTAGAATCTATACTATAGGCAATGTGTAATATATATTTCATGTGGAATGTATTCTCTAACCTGTTGTATACATTAATGTGTAGTTGGCTGATTAGGGTCTAGTGTGTTAGCACATTGTATGCAAATACCTCTAACTAGTGAGGACCAGTGAGGACAATGGGTGGAGATAATCTGATCAGTGTCTCCAAGAAGATGTTGGATGGTGCATTGTCCATAGTAGACAGGGAGTCTGCTCTCCTTGGTATAGGTGAGGGGGGAAGGATCTGTGACTCAGCCCTTCCCACCCACAGATATAGGTGTAACAGTCTTAGTATATAGCTGTAGCTAGCAGTTAGTATGAGTTAGCCGGCCTGTGCACAGCTCTGCAGAGAGCAAGGATTTAGTTACAGGACCAAGGAGCCAAAGCTATCATTGGATTGTGACTTCTGTGGACTTATTGTTATTACGGTTGATGTGACTGCCGCCGGCTACTAACTTTGTGGATTACAATAAATTGCTGTTGTCTCCCGACCTCTTGCGTCCGTGTTGATTCAAAAGACCTTTCGGAGGAAGACGTATACCTTTGCTCCGTGACAGTATTATTTATATAGAAAACACAGTGTATAGTATTATTAAAATAGAATACACAGTGCATAGTATTATGTAAATAGAATACACAGTGTATAGTATAATTTATATAGAATACACAGTGTATAGTATTAATTAAAGAGAATATATAGTGTATAGCATTAATTATATAGAAAACAGTGTATAGTATTATTTATATAGAGGACACAGTGTATAGGATTATTTATATAGAGAACACAGTGTATAGTATTATTTATATAGAATACACAGTGTATAGTATTATTCATATAGAGGACACAGTGTATAGAATTATTTATATAGAGAACACAGTGTATAGTACTATTTATATAGAGAACACAGTGTGTAGTATTATTTATATAGAATACACAGTGTATAGTATTATTTATATTGAAATCACAGTGTATAGTATTATTTATATAGAGAACACAGTGTATAGTATTATTTATATAGAATACACAGTGTAAAATATTATTTATATAGAGAACACAGTGTATAGGATTATTTATATAGAGAACACAGTGTATAGTATTATTTATATAGAGAACACAGTGTATAGTATTATTTATATAGAGAACACAGTGTATAGTATTATTTACATAGAGAGCACAGTGTATAATATTATTTATATAGAGAACACAGTGTATAGTATTATTTATATAGAATACACAGTGTATAATATTTTTTATATAGAGAACACAGTGTATAGTGTTATTTATATAGAATACACAGTGTATAGTATTATTTATATAGAATACACAGTGTATAATATTATTCATATAGAAAACACAGTGTATAGTATTATTTATATAGAGAACACAGTGTATAGTATTATTTATATAGAATACACAGTGTATAGTATTATTTATATAGAGGACACAGTGTATAGTGTTATTTAAATAGAATACACCGTGTATAATTTTATTTATATAGGGAACACATTGTATAGTATTATTTCTATAGAATACACAGTGTATAGTATTATTTATATAGACAACACAGTGTATAGTATTATTTATATAGAATACACAGTGTATAGTATTATTTATATAGAGAACAAAGTTTATAGTATTATTTCTATAGAATACACCGTGTATATTATTTCTATAGAATACACAGTGTATAGTATTATTTATATAGAGAACACAGTGTATAGTATTATTTATATAGAATACACAGTGTATAGTATTTTTTATATAGAATACACAGTGTATAGTATTATTTATATAGAAAACACATTGTATAGTATTATTTAAATAGAATACACAGTGTATAGTATTATTTATATAGAGGACACAGTGCATAGTATTATTTAAATAGAGAACACAGTGTATAGTATTATTTATATAGCATACACAGTGTAAAGTAATATTTAAATAGAATACACAGTGTATAGTATTATTTATATAGAATACACAGTGTATAATATTACTTATATAGAGAACACAGTGTATAGTATTATTTATATAGAATACACAGTGTATAGTATTATTTAAATAGAATACAAAGTGTATAGTATTATTTATATAGAAAACACAGTGTATAGTATTATTTATATAGAGAACACAGTGTATAGTATTATTTGTATAGAATACACAGTGTATAGTATTATTTATATAAAAAAATAAGTGTATAGTATTATTTATATAGAGGACACAGTGTATAGTGTTATTTAAATAGAATTCACAGTGTATAGTATTATTTATATAGAAAACACAGTGTATAGTATTATTTATATAGAGAACACAGTGTATAGTATCATTTGATTAGAATACACAGTGTATGGTATTATTTATATAGAATACACAGTGTATAATATTATTTATATAGAGAACACAGTGTATATTATTATTTATATAGAGAACACAGTGTATAGTATTATTTATATAGAAAACACAGTGTATAGTATTATTTATATAGAAAACACAGTGTATAGTATTATTTATATAGAAAACACAGTGTATAGTATTATTTATATAGAGAACACAGTGTATAGTATCATTTGATTAGAATACACAGTGTATGGTATTATTTATATAGAATACACAGTGTATAATATTATTTATATAGAGAACACAGTGTATAGTATTATTTATATAGAGAACACAGTGTATAGTATTATTTATATAGAATACACAGTGTATAATATTATTTATATAGAGAACACAGTGTATAGTATTATTTATATAGAGAACACAGTGTATAGTATTATTTATATAGAATACACAGTGTATAGTATTATTTAATGAGAATACACAGTGTATGGTATTATTTATATAGAGAACACAGTGTATAGTATCATTTGATTAGAATACACAGTGTACGGTATTATTTATATAGAAAACACAGTGTATAGTATTATATATATAGAGAACACGGTGTATACTATTATTTATATAGAGAATACAGTGTATAGTATTATTTATATAGAATACACACTGTATAGTATTATTTATATAGAAAACACAGTGTATAGTATTGTTTATATAGAGAGCACAGTGTATAGTATTATTTATATAGAGGACACAGTGTATAGGATTATTTATATCGAGAACACAGTGTATAGTATTATTTATATAGAGAACACAGTGTGTAGTATTATTTATATAGAATACACACTGTATAGTATTATTTATATAGAAAACACAGTGTATAGTATTATTTATATAGAGAACACAGTGTATAGTATTATTTATATAGAATACACAGTATATAGTATTATTTAAATAGAAAACACAGTGTATAGTATTATTTAAATAGAATACACAGTGTATAGTATTATTGATATAGAATACACAGTGTATAGTATTATTTATATAGAGAACACAGTGTATAGTATTATTTAAATAGAATACACAGTGTATAGTATTATTTATATACAATACACAGTGTAACAAATTATTTATATTGAGAACACGGTGTATAGTATTATTTATATAGAATACACAGTGTATAGTATAATTTATATAGAAACACAATGTATAGTATTATTTAAATAGAGAACACAGTGTATTGTATTATTTATATAGAATACACAGTGTATAGTATTATTTAAATAGAATACACAGTGTATAGTAATATTTAAATAGAATACACAGTGTATAGTATTATTTACATAGAATACACAGTGTATAATATTACTTATACAGAATACACAGTGTATAGAATTATTTATATAGAGAACACAGTGTATAGTATTATTTATATAGAGAACACAGTGTATAGTATTATTTATATAGAGAGCACAGTGTGTAGTATTATTTATATAGAATACACAGTGTTTAGTATTATTTATATAGAAAACACAGTGTATAGTATTATTTATATAGAAAACACAGTGCATAGTATTATTTAAATAGAATACACAGTGTATAGTATTATTTATATAGAATACACAGTGTATAGTATTATTTAAATAGATTACACAGTGTATAGTATTATTTAAATAGAATACACAGTGTATAATATTACTTATATAGAATACACCGTGTATAGTATTATTTATATAGAAAACACAGTGTATAGTATTATTTAAATGGAATACAGTGTATAGTATTATTTATATAGAGAACACAGTGTATAGTATTATTTATATAGAATACACAGTGTATAGTATTATTTATATAGAATACACAGTGTATAATATTATTTATATAGAAAACAGTGTATAGTATTATTTATATAGAGAACACAGTGTATAGTATTATTTATATAGAGAACACAGTGTATAGTATTGTTTATATAGAGAGCACAGTGTATAGTATTATTTATATAGAGGACACAGTGTATAGGATTATTTATATCGAGAACACAGTGTATAGTATTATTTATATAGAGAACACAGTGTGTAGTATTATTTATATAGAATACACAGTGTATAGTATTATTTATATAGAAAACACAGTGTATAGTATTATTTATATAGAGAACACAGTGTATAATATTATTTATATAGAGAACACAGTGTATAGTAATATTTATATAGAATAAACAGTGTATAGTATTATATAAATAGAATACACAGTGTATAGTATTATTTAATGAGAATACACAGTGTATAGTAATATTTATATAGAATACACAGTGTATAGTATTATTTATATAGAATACACAGTGTATAATATTATTTATATAGAGAACACAGTGTATAGTATTATTAAAATAGAATACACAATGTATAGTATTATTTATATACAATACACAGAGTAACAAATTATTTATATTGAGAACACGGTGTATAGTATTATTTAAATAGAGAACACAGTGTATTGTATTATTTATATAGAATACACAGTGTATAGTATTATTTAAAAAGAAAACACAGTGTATAGTATTATTTAAATAGAATTCACAGTGTATAGTATTATTTATATAGAAAACACAGTGCATAGTATTATTTAAATAGAATACACAGTGTATAGTATTATTTATATAGAATACATAGTTTATAGTATTATTTATATAAAAACACAGTGTATACTATTATTTAAATAGAATACACAGTGTATAGTATTATTTATATAGAATACATAGTTTATAGTATTATTTATATAAAAACACAGTGTATAGTATTATTTATATAGAGAACACAGTGTATAGTATTATTTATATAGAGAGCACAGTGTATAGTATTATTTATATAGAGGACACAGTGTATAAAATTATTTATATAGAAAACACAGTGTAAAGTGTTATTTATATAGAATACACAGTGTATAGTATTATTTATATAGAATACACAGTGTATAGTATTATTTATATAGAGGACACAGTGTATAGTGTTATTTAAATAGAATGCACAGTGTATAGTATTATTTATATAGAAACACAGTGTATAGCATTATTTAAATAGAGAACACAGTGTATAGTATTATTTATATAGAATACACAGTGTATAGTATTATTTAAATAGAATACACAGTGTATAGTATTATTTATATAGAGGACACAGTGTATAGTGTTATTTAAATAGAATGCACAGTGTATAGTATTATTTATATAGAATACACAGTGCATAGTATTATTTAAATAAAATACAAAATGTATAGTATTTTTTATATAGAATACACAGTGTATAATATTATTTATATAGAAAACACAGTGTATAGTATTATTTATATAGAAACACAGTGTATAGCATTATTTAAATAGAGAACACAGTGTATAGTATTATTTATATAGAATACACAGTGTATAGTATTATTTATATAGAGGACACAGTGTATAGTGTTATTTAAATAGAATGCACAGTGTATAGTATTATTTATATAGAATACACAGTGCATAGTATTATTTAAATAAAATACAAAATGTATAGTATTTTTTATATAGAATACACAGTGTATAGTATTATTTATATAGAAAACACAGTGTATAGTATTATTTATATAGAAACACAGTGTACAGCATTATTTAAATAGAGAACACAGTGTATAGTATTATTTATATAGAATACACAGTGTATAGTAATATTTAAATAGAATACACAGTGTATAGTAATATTTAAATATAATACACAGTGTATAGTATTATTTATATAGAATACACAGTATATAGTATTATTTATATAGAAAACACAGTGTATAGTATTATTTAAATAGAATACACAGTGTATAGTATTATTTATATAGAGAACACAGTATATAGTATTATTTATATAGAGAGCACAGTGTATAATATTATTTATATAGAGAACACAGTGTATAGTAATATTTATCTAGAATACACAGCGTATAGTATTATTTATATAGAATACATAGTGTATAATATTACTTATATAGAAAACACAGTGTATAGAATTATTTATATAGAGAACACAGTGTATAGTATTATTTATATAGAGAACACAGTGTATAGTATTATTTATATAGAGGACACAGTGTATAGGATTATTTATATCGAGAACACAGTGTATAGTATTATTTATATAGAGAACACAGTGTGTAGAATTATTTATATAGAATACACAGTGTATAGTATTATTTATATAGAGGACACAGTGTATAGTATTATTTATATAGAGAACACAGTGTATAGTATTATTTATATAGAATACACAGAGTATAATATTATTTATATAGAGAACACAGTGTATAGTAATATTTATATAGAATACACAGTGTATAGTATTATTTATATAGAATACACAGTGTATAATAATATTTATATAGAAAACACAGTGTATAGTATTATTTATATAGAGAGCACAGTGTATAGTATTATTTATATAGAATACACAGTATATAGTATTATTTATATAGAATACACAGTGTATAGTATTATTTATATAGAGAACACAGTGTATAGTATTATTTATATAGAGAGCACAGTGTATAATATTATTTATATAGAGAACACAGTGTATAGTAATATTTATATAGAATACACAGTGTATAGTATTATTTATATAGAATACACAGTGTATAGTATTTTTTATATAGAAAACACAGTGTATAGTATTATTTATATAGAGAACACAGTGTATAGTATTATTTATATAGAATACACAGTATATAGTATTATTTATGAAGAATACACAGTGAATAGTATTATTTATATAGAGAACACAGTGTTTAGTAATATTTATATAGAATAAACAGTGTATAGTATTATATAAATAGAATACACAGTGTATATTAATATTTATATAGAAACACAGTGTATAGTATTATTTAAATAGAGAACACAGTGTATAGTATTATTTATATAGAATACACAGTGTATAGTATTATTTATATAGAGAACACAGTGTATAGTATTATTTATATAGAGAACACAGTGTATAGTATTGTTTATATAGAGAGCACAGTGTATAGTATTATTTATATAGAGGACACAGTGTATAGGATTATTTATATAGAGAACACAGTGTGTAGTATTATTTATATAGAAAACACAGTGTATAGTATTATTTATATAGAGAACACAGTGTATAGTATTATTTATATAGAGAACACAGTGTATAGTAATATTTATAAAGAATAAACAGTGTATAGTATTATATAATAGAATACACAGTGTATAGTATTATTTAATGAGTATACATAATGTATAGTAATATTTATATAGAATAAACAGTGTATAGTAATATTTATATAGAATACACAGTGTATAGTATTATTTAAATAGAATACACAGTGTATAGTATTATTTATATACAATACACAGTGTAAAGAATTATTTATTTTGAGAACACGGTGTATAGTATTATTTATATAGAATACACAGTGTATAGTATTATTTAAATAGAATACACAGTGTATAGTAATATTTAAATAGAATACACAGTGTATAGTATTATTTATATAGAATACACAGTGTATAGTATTATTTATATAGAAAACACAGTGTATAGTATTATATATATAGAGAACACAGTGTATAGTATTATTTATATAGAGAACACAGTGTATACTATTATTTATATAGAGAGCATAGTGTATAATATTATTTATATAGAGAACACAGTGTATAGTAATATTTATATAGAATACACAGTGTATAGTATTATTTATATAGAATACACAGTGTATAATATTACTTATATAGAAAACACAGTGTATAGAATTATTTATATAGAGAACACAGTGTATAGTATTATTTATATAGAGAACACAGTGTATAATAATATTTATATAGAGAGCACAGTGAATAGTATTATTTATATAGAGAACACAGTGTATATGATTATTTATATCGAGAACACAGTGTATAGTATTATTTATATAGAGAACACAGTGTGTAGTATTATTTCTATAGAATACACAGTGTTTAGTATTATTTATATAGAAAACACAGTGTATAGTATTATTTATATAGAAAACACAGTGCATAGTATTATTTAAATAGAATACACAGTGTATAGTATTATTTAAATAGAATACACAGTGTATAATATTACTTATATAGAATACACCGTGTATAGTATTATTTATATAGAAAACACAGTGTATAGTATTATTTAAATGGAATACAGTGTATAGTATTATTTATATAGAAAACACAGTGCATAGTATTATTTAAATGGAATACAGTGTATAGTATTATTTATATAGAAAACACAGTGCATAGTATTATTTAAATAGAATACACAGTGTATAATATTACTTATATAGAATACACCGTTTATAGTATTATTTATATAGAAAACACAGTGTATAGTATTATTTATATAGAATACACAGTGTATAATATTACTTATATAGAAAACACAGTGTATAGAATTATTTATATAGAGAACACAGTGTATAGTATTATTTATATAGAGAACACAGTGTATAATAATATTTATATAGAGAGCACAGTGAATAGTATTATTTATATAGAGAACACAGTGTATATGATTATTTATATCGAGAACACAGTGTATAGTATTATTTATATAGAGAACACAGTGTGTAGTATTATTTATATAGAATACACAGTGTTTAGTATTATTTATATAGAAAACACAGTGTATAGTATTATTTATATAGAAAACACAGTGCATAGTATTATTTAAATAGAATACACAGTGTATAGTATTATTTAAATAGAATACACAGTGTATAATATTACTTATATAGAATACACCGTGTATAGTATTATTTATATAGAAAACACAGTGTATAGTATTATTTAAATGGAATACAGTGTATAGTATTATTTATATAGAAAACACAGTGCATAGTATTATTTAAATAGAATACACAGTGTATAATATTACTTATATAGAATACACCGTTTATAGTATTATTTATATAAAAACACAGTGTATAGTATTATTTATATAGAGAACACAGTGTATAGTATTATTTATATAGAGAGCACAGTGTATAGTATTATTTTTATAGAGGACACAGTGTATAAAATTATTTATAGAGAAAACACAGTGTATAGTGTTATTTATATAGAATACACAGTGTATAGTATTATTTATATAGAATACACAGTGTATAATATTATTTATATAGAAAACACAGTGTATAGTATTATTTATATAGAGAACACAGTGTATAGTATTATTTATATAGAGGACACAGTGTATAGTGTTATTTAAATAGAATACAAAATGTATAGAATTTTTTATATAGAATACACAGTGTATAGTATTATTTAAATAGAATACACAGTGTATAGTATTATTTATATAGAGGACACAGTGTATAGTATTATTTATATAGCATACACAGTGTAAAGTAATATTTAAATAGAATACACAGTGTATAGTATTATTTATATAGAATACACAGTGTATAATATTACTTATATAGAGAACACAGTGTATAGTATTATTTATATAGAATACACAGTGTATAGTATTATTTAAATAGAATACAAAGTGTATAGTATTATTTATATAGAAAACACAGTGTATAGTATTATTTATATAGAGAACCCAGTGTATAGTATTATTTATATAGAATACACAGTGTATAGTATTATTTATATAGAGGACACAGTGTATAGTGTTATTTAAATAGAATTCACAGTGTATAGTATTATTTATATAGAAAACACATTGTATAGTATTATTTATATAGAGAACACAGTGTATAGTATTATTTATATAGAGAACACAGTGTATAGTATTATTTATATAGAAAACACAGTGTATAGTATTATTTATATAGAGAACACAGTGTATAGTATCATTTGATTAGAATACACAGTGTATGGTATTATTTATATAGAATACACAGTGTATAGTATCATTTATATAGAGAACACAGTGTATAGTATTATTTATATAGAGAACACAGTGTATAGTATTATTTATATAGAAAACACAGTGTATAGTATTATTTGATTAGAATACACTGTGTATGGTATTATTTATATAGAATACACAGTGTATAGTATTATTTATATAGAGAACACAGTGTATAGTATTATTTATATAGAATACACAGTGAATAGTATTATTTAATGAGAATACACAGTGTATAGTAATATTTATATAGAATACACAGTGTATAGTATTATTTATATAGAAAACACAGTGTATAGTATTATTTATATAGAGAACACGGTGTATACTATTATTTATATAGAGAACACAGTGTATAGTATTATTTAAATAGAGAACACAATGTATAGTATTATTTATATAGAATACACAGTGTATAGTATTATTTAAATGGAATACAGTGTATAGTATTATTTATATAGAAAACACAGTGTATAGTATTATTTAAATGGAATACAGTGTATAGTATTGTTTATATAGAAAACACAGTGTATAGTATTATTTATATAGCATACACAGTGTATAGTAATATTTAAATAGAATACACAGTGTATAGTATTATTTATATAGAGAACAAAGTGTATAGTATTATTTCTATAGAATACACCGTGTATATTATTTCTATAGAATACACAGTGTATAGTATTATTTATACAGACAACACAGTGCATAGTACTATTTATATAGAGAACACAGTGTATAGTATTATTTATATAGAAAACACAGTGTATAGTATTATTTAAATAGATTACACAGTGTATAATATTACTTATATAGAATACACCGTGTATAGTATTATTTATTTAAAGAACACAGTGTATAGTATTATTTATATAGAAAACACAGTGTATAGTAATATTTAAATAGAATACACAGTGTATAGTATTATTTATATAGAAAACACAGTGTATAGTATTATTTAAATAGAATTCACAGTGTATAGTATTATTTATATAGAAAACACAGTGCATAGTATTATTTAAATAGAATACACAGTGTATAGTATTATTTATATAGAATACACAGTGTATAATATTATTTATATAGAAAACACAGTGTATAGCATTATTTATATAGAGAACACAGTGTATAGTATTATTTATATAGAATACACAGTGTATAGTATTATTTATATAGAATACACAGTGTATAATATTATTTATATAGAAAACACAGTGTATAGTGTTATTTATATAGAATACACAGTGTATAGTATTATTTATATAGAATAGACAGTGTATAGTATTATTTATATAGAATAGACAGTGTATAATATTATTTATATAGAAAACACAGTGTATAGTGTTATTTATATAGAATACACAGTGTATAGTATTATTTATATATAATACACAGTGTATAATATTATTTATATAGAAAACACAGTGTATAGTATTATTTATATAGAGAACACAGTGTATAGTATTATTTATATAGAGAACACAGTGTATAGTATTATTTATATAGTATACACAGTGTATAGTATTTTTTATATAGAATACACAGTGTATAGTATTATTTATATAGAAAACACATTGTATAGTATTATTTAAATAGAATACACAGTGTATAGTATTATTTATATAGAGGACACAGTGCATAGTATTATTTAAATAGAGAACACAGTGTATAGTATTATTTATATAGCATACACAGTGTAAAATAATATTTAAATAGAATACACAGTGTATAGTATTATTTATATAGAATACACAGTGTATAATATTACCTATATAGAGAACACAGTGTATAGTATTATTTATATAGAATACATAGTGTATAGTATTATTTAAATAGAATACAAAGTGTATAGTATTATTTATATAGAAAACACAGTGTATAGTATTATTTACATAGAGAATAGAGATGAGCGAACACTAAAATGTTCGAGGTTCGAAATTCGATTCGAACAGCCGCTCACTGTTCGAGTGTTCGAATGGGTTTCGAACCCCATTATAGTCTATGGGGAACATAAACTCGTTAAGGGGGAAACCCAAATTCGTGTCTGGAGGGTCACCAAGTCCACTATGACACCCCAGGAAATGATACCAACACCCTGGAATGACACTGGGACAGCAGCGGAAGCATGTCTGGGGGCATAAAAGTCACTTTATTTCATGGAAATCCCTGTCAGTTTGCGATTTTCGCAAGCTAACTTTTCCCCATAGAAATGCATTGGCCAGTGCTGATTGGCCAGAGTACGGAACTCGACCAATCAGCGCTGGCTCTGCTGGAGGAGGCGGAGTCTAAGATAGCTCCACACCAGTCTCCATTCAGGTCCGACCTTAGACTCCGCCTCCTCCGGCAGAGCCAGCGCTGATTGGCCGAAGGCTGGCCAATGCATTCCTATGCGAATGCAGACTTAGCAGTGCTGAGTCAGTTTTGCTCAACTACACATCTGATGCACACTCGGCACTGCTACATCAGATGTAGCAATCTGATGTAGCAGAGCCGAGGGTGCACTAGAACCCCTGTGCAAACTCAGTTCACGCTAATAGAATGCATTGGCCAGCGCTGATTGGCCAATGCATTCTATTAGCCCGATGAAGTAGAGCTGAATGTGTGTGCTAAGCACTAGAGATGAGCGAACACTAAAATGTTCGAGGTTCGAAATTCGATTCGAACAGCCGCTCAATGTTCGTGTGTTCGAACGGGTTTCGAACCCCATTATAGTCTATGGGGAACAGATACTCTTTAAGGGGGAAACCCAAATCCGTGTCTGGAGGGTCACCAAGTCCACTATGACACCCCAGGAAATGATGCCAACACCTCTGGAATGACACTGGGACAGCAGGGGAAGCATGTCTGGGGGCATCTAACACACCAAAGACCCTCTATTACCCCAACATCACAGCCTAACAACTACACACTTTACACACTCAATACCACCTCTCTGACAGTAGGAAAACACCTTGAAACATGTGTATTTGGCACTTGCAGTGAGGAGAGCTTGTCACCAGCAGTGAATTTGGCCCTTGTAGTAAGTTGAGGTTGGCACCAACATTTGTTTTGAAAATCAGGGTGGATTGAGCCTCTAACCAGCAGAGTTTGGGCAAATTCATGGTGGAGGGAGCCTCTAAAAACCCCAGTTTGGACCAATTCATGGTGGAGGGAGACTCTAAAAACCCCAGTTTGGACCAATTCATGGTGGAGGGAGCCTCTAAAAACCCCAGTTTGGACCAATTCATGGTGGAGGGAGCCTCTAACCAGCCCAGTTTGGACCAATTAATGGTGGAGGGAGCCTCTAAACAGCCAAGTTTTGGGAAATTCATGGTGGAGGGAGCCTCTAACCAGCCCAGTTTGGACCAATTCATGGTGGAGGGAGCCTCTAAACAGCCCAGTTTGGGCAAATTCATGGTGGAGGGAGCCTCTAACCAGCCCAGTTTGGACCAATTAATGGTGGAGGGAGCCTCTAACCAGCCCAGTTTGGACCAATTAATGGTGGAGGGAGCCTCTAACCACCCCAGTTTGGGCAAATTCATGGTGGAGGGAGCCTCTAACCAGCCCAGTTTGGACCAATTAATGGTGGAGGGAGCCTCTAAACAGCCCAGTTTGGGCAAATTCATGGTGGAGGGAGCCTCTAAACAGCCAAGTTTGGACCAATTAATGGTGGAGGGAGCCTCTAAACAGCCCAGTTTGGGCAAATTCATGGTGGAGGGAGCCTCTAAAAAACCCAGTTTGGACCAATTCATGGTGGAGGGAGCCTCTAATTAGCCCAGTTTGGACCAATTAATTGTGGAGGGAGCCTCTAACCAGCCCAGTTTGGACCAATTAATGGTGGAGGGAGCCTCTAAAAAACCCAGTTTGGACCAATTCATGGTGGAGGGAGCCTCTAATTAGCCCAGTTTGGACCAATTAATTGTGGAGGGAGCCTCTAACCAGCCCAGTTTGGACCAATTAATGGTGGAGGGAGCCTCTAACCACCCCAGTTTGGACCAATTCATGGTGGAGGGAGCCTCTAACCACCCCAGTTTGGACCAATTCATGGTGGAGGGAGCCTCTAAACAGCCCAGTTTGGGCAAATTCATGGTGGAGGGAGCCTCTAACCAGCCCAGTTTGGACCAATTAATGGTGGAGGGAGCCTCTAAACAGCCCAGTTTGGGCAAATTCATGGTGGAGGGAGCCTCTAACCAGCCCAGTTTGGACCAATTAATGGTGGAGGGAGCCTCTAAACAGCCAAGTTTTGGGAAATTCATGGTGGAGGGAGCCTCTAACCAGCCCAGTTTGGACCAATTAATGGTGGAGGGAGCCTCTAACCACCCCAGTTTGGGCAAATTCATGGTGGAGGGAGCCTCTAACCAGCCCAGTTTGGACCAATTAATGGTGGAGGGAGCCTCTAAACAGCCCAGTTTGGGCAAATTCATGGTGGAGGGAGCCTCTAAACAGCCAAGTTTTGGGAAATTCATGGTGGAGGGAGCCTCTAACCAGCCCAGTTTGGACCAATTCATGGTGGAGGGAGCCTCTAAACAGCCCAGTTTGGGCAAATTCATGGTGGAGGGAGCCTCTAAAAAACCCAGTTTGGACCAATTCATGGTGGAGGGAGCCTCTAATTAGCCCAGTTTGGACCAATTAATTGTGGAGGGAGCCTCTAACCAGCCCAGTTTGGACCAATTAATGGTGGAGGGAGCCTCTAACCACCCCAGTTTGGGCAAATTCATGGTGGAGGGAGCCTCTAACCAGCCCAGTTTGGACCAATTAATGGTGGAGGGAGCCTCTAACCAGCCCAGTTTGGACCAATTAATGGTGGAGGGAGCCTCTAACCACCCCAGTTTGGACCAATTCATGGTGGAGGGAGCCTCTAACCAGCCCAGTTTGGACCAATTCATGGTGGAGGGAGCCTCTAAACAGCCCAGTTTGGGCAAATTCATGGTGGAGGGAGCCTCTAAAAAACCCAGTTTGGACCAATTCATGGTGGAGGGAGCCTCTAATTAGCCCAGTTTGGACCAATTAATTGTGGAGGGAGCCTCTAACCAGCCCAGTTTGGACCAATTAATGGTGGAGGGAGCCTCTAACCACCCCAGTTTGGGCAAATTCATGGTGGAGGGAGCCTCTAACCAGCCCAGTTTGGACCAATTAATGGTGGAGGGAGCCTCTAACCACCCCAGTTTGGACCAATTCATGGTGGAGGGAGCCTCTAACCACCCCAGTTTGGACCAATTCATGGTGGAGGGAGCCTCTAAACAGCCCAGTTTGGGCAAATTCATGGTGGAGGGAGCCTCTAAACAGCCAAGTTTTGGGAAATTCATGGTGGAGGGAGCCTCTAACCAGCCCAGTTTGGACCAATTCATGGTGGAGGGAGCCTCTAAACAGCCCAGTTTGGGCAAATTCATGGTGGAGGGAGCCTCTAAAAAACCCAGTTTGGACCAATTCATGGTGGAGGGAGCCTCTAAACAGCCCAGTTTGGGCAAATTCATGGTGGAGGGAGCCTCTAACCAGCCCAGTTTGGACCAATTAATGGTGGAGGGAGCCTCTAACCAGCCCAGTTTGGACCAATTAATGGTGGAGGGAGCCTCTAACCACCCCAGTTTGGGCAAATTCATGGTGGAGGGAGCCTCTAACCAGCCCAGTTTGGACCAATTAATGGTGGAGGGAGCCTCTAAACAGCCCAGTTTGGGCAAATTCATGGTGGAGGGAGCCTCTAAACAGCCAAGTTTGGACCAATTAATGGTGGAGGGAGCCTCTAAACAGCCCAGTTTGGGCAAATTCATGGTGGAGGGAGCCTCTAAAAAACCCAGTTTGGACCAATTCATGGTGGAGGGAGCCTCTAATTAGCCCAGTTTGGACCAATTAATTGTGGAGGGAGCCTCTAACCAGCCCAGTTTGGACCAATTAATGGTGGAGGGAGCCTCTAAAAAACCCAGTTTGGACCAATTCATGGTGGAGGGAGCCTCTAATTAGCCCAGTTTGGACCAATTAATTGTGGAGGGAGCCTCTAACCAGCCCAGTTTGGACCAATTAATGGTGGAGGGAGCCTCTAACCACCCCAGTTTGGACCAATTCATGGTGGAGGGAGCCTCTAACCACCCCAGTTTGGACCAATTCATGGTGGAGGGAGCCTCTAAACAGCCCAGTTTGGGCAAATTCATGGTGGAGGGAGCCTCTAACCAGCCCAGTTTGGACCAATTAATGGTGGAGGGAGCCTCTAAACAGCCCAGTTTGGGCAAATTCATGGTGGAGGGAGCCTCTAACCAGCCCAGTTTGGACCAATTAATGGTGGAGGGAGCCTCTAAACAGCCAAGTTTTGGGAAATTCATGGTGGAGGGAGCCTCTAACCAGCCCAGTTTGGACCAATTAATGGTGGAGGGAGCCTCTAACCACCCCAGTTTGGGCAAATTCATGGTGGAGGGAGCCTCTAACCAGCCCAGTTTGGACCAATTAATGGTGGAGGGAGCCTCTAAACAGCCCAGTTTGGGCAAATTCATGGTGGAGGGAGCCTCTAAACAGCCAAGTTTTGGGAAATTCATGGTGGAGGGAGCCTCTAACCAGCCCAGTTTGGACCAATTCATGGTGGAGGGAGCCTCTAAACAGCCCAGTTTGGGCAAATTCATGGTGGAGGGAGCCTCTAAAAAACCCAGTTTGGACCAATTCATGGTGGAGGGAGCCTCTAATTAGCCCAGTTTGGACCAATTAATTGTGGAGGGAGCCTCTAACCAGCCCAGTTTGGACCAATTAATGGTGGAGGGAGCCTCTAACCACCCCAGTTTGGGCAAATTCATGGTGGAGGGAGCCTCTAACCAGCCCAGTTTGGACCAATTAATGGTGGAGGGAGCCTCTAACCAGCCCAGTTTGGACCAATTAATGGTGGAGGGAGCCTCTAACCACCCCAGTTTGGACCAATTCATGGTGGAGGGAGCCTCTAACCAGCCCAGTTTGGACCAATTCATGGTGGAGGGAGCCTCTAAACAGCCCAGTTTGGGCAAATTCATGGTGGAGGGAGCCTCTAAAAAACCCAGTTTGGACCAATTCATGGTGGAGGGAGCCTCTAATTAGCCCAGTTTGGACCAATTAATTGTGGAGGGAGCCTCTAACCAGCCCAGTTTGGACCAATTAATGGTGGAGGGAGCCTCTAACCACCCCAGTTTGGGCAAATTCATGGTGGAGGGAGCCTCTAACCAGCCCAGTTTGGACCAATTAATGGTGGAGGGAGCCTCTAATCACCCCAGTTTGGACCAATTCATGGTGGAGGGAGCCTCTAACCACCCCAGTTTGGACCAATTCATGGTGGAGGGAGCCTCTAAACAGCCCAGTTTGGGCAAATTCATGGTGGAGGGAGCCTCTAAACAGCCAAGTTTTGGGAAATTCATGGTGGAGGGAGCCTCTAACCAGCCCAGTTTGGACCAATTCATGGTGGAGGGAGCCTCTAAACAGCCCAGTTTGGGCAAATTCATGGTGGAGGGAGCCTCTAAAAAACCCAGTTTGGACCAATTCATGGTGGAGGGAGCCTCTAAACAGCCCAGTTTGGGCAAATTCATGGTGGAGGGAGCCTCTAACCAGCAGAGTTGGGGGAAATCAGGGTGGAGGGAGCCTAGTATTAGCAGAATTGTGCAACGCTTATGGTGGATGAGTATGAGGATGCGGAGGAATTGGAGAGGTTGAGTACAGACATGGAGTTTCATGTTGGGGTGCTTTACACAGGTGGGCACAAAAATGACGGCTCTACCCAGTGGTGGTTCATTTTTATCAAAGTGAGCCGGTCGGCACTCTCAGCTGACAGACGGGTGCGCTTGTCAGTGATGATGCCACCGGCTGCACTGAACACCCTCTCAGATAGGACGCTGGCGGCAGGACAGGACAGCACCTCCAAGGCATATAGGGCAAGTTCAAGCCACAGGTCCAACTTCGACACCCAATACGTGTAGGGCGCAGAGGGGTCGGAGAGGACAGGGCTGTGGTCGGAAAGGTATTCCCGCAACATGCGCCTATACTTCTCACGCCTGGTGACACTAGGACCCTCCGTGGCGGCACTTTGGCGAGGGGGTGCCATCAAGGTGTCCCAGACCTTAGACAGTGTGCCCCTCGTTTGTGTGGACCGGTGAGAACTTGGTTGCCTACTGGAGGAACTGCCCTCCCTGCCGCCAACGTCACATGCTGGAAACATCTCCATCATATTCTGCACCAATTGCCTGTGGCAAGCATTGATGCGATTGGCCCTCCCCTCTACCGGAATAAAAGACGAGATGTTGTTTTTATACCGGGGGTCAAGGATAGCAAAGATCCAGTACTGGTTGTCCTCCATGATTTTGACAATACGCTTGTCGGTTGTAAAGCACCCCAACATGAACTCAGCCATGTCTGCCACAGTGTTAGTTGGCATGACTCCTCTGGCCCCACCGGAAAGTTCAATCTCCATTTCCTCCTCATCCTCCATGTCTACCCATCCGCGCTGCAACAATGGGACGATTCGAAGTTGCCCGGAAGCCTCCTGTATCACCATCACATCATCGGACAACTCTTCTTCCTCCTCCTCCTCCTCCTCCTCCTCCATTAAACGCAGTGAAGCGGACAGATGTGTGGACCTACTCTCCAGCTGTGACGGATCGGATGCTATCCCTAACTCCTCTGTGTGATCTGAGTTATCCCTGATGTCAATCAGGGATTCTCTCAGAACACACAAGAGCGGGATTGTAAGGCTCACCATCGCATCCTCAGAGCTCACCCTCCTTGTGGACTCCTCAAAGACCCGTAGGATGTCACAAAGGTCTCTCATCCATGGCCACTCATGGATGTGAAACTGAGGCAGCTGACTTTGTGGCACCCTAGGGTTTTGTAGCTGGTATTCCATCAAAGGTCTCTGCTGCTCAACCACTCTATTCAACATCTGAAACGTTGAGTTCCAGCGTGTGGGGACGTCGCACAAAAGCCGGTGTTGTGGCACATGCAGGCGTTGCTGGAGAGATTTTAAGCTAGCAGCGGCTACTGTCGACTTGCGAAAGTGGGCGCACATGCGCCGCACTTTCACCAGTAGCTCTGGAACATTGGGGTAGCTCTTTAGGAAACGTTGCACCACTAGGTTGAAGACGTGGGCCAGGCATGGAACATGTTGGAGTCCGGCAAGCTCCAGAGCTGCTACCAGGTTCCGGCCGTTATCACAAACGACCATGCCTGGGCCCAGGTGCAGCGGCTCAAACCATATTGCCGTCTCATCGAGGAGGGCATCCCTCACCTCGGAGGCAGTGTGCTGTCTGTCCCCCAAGCTGATCAGCTTCAGCACAGCCTGCTGACGTCTACCAACGCCAGTGCTGCAACGTTTCCAACTCGTAGCTGGGGTCAATCTAACAGCGGAGGAGGAGGCGGTGGCGGAGGAGGAGGCGGTGGCGGAGGAGGAGGCGGTAGAGGAGGAGGAGGAGGAGGGGGGTGTTCTTCTCGTGTCCCTGCCAGGAATGTTAGGCGGGGAGACGAGGTACACCGGGCCAGTTTGGGAAGCAGTCCCAGCCTCAACTACATTCACCCAGTGTGCCGTCAGTGAAATGTAGCGTCCCTGTCCGCATGCACTTGTCCACGCGTCGGTGGTCAAGTGGACCTTTGTGCAAAGCGCGGAACTAAGGGCCCGCCTGATGTTGAGTGACACGTGCTGGTGCAAGGCGGGGACGGCACACCGGGAGAAGTAGTGACGGCTAGGGACGGCATAGCGAGGTGCCGCAGTTGCCATCAGGTCCAGGAAGGCGGGAGTTTCAACAAGCCGGAACGCCAACATCTCCTGGGCCAGCAGTTTAGCGATGTTGGCGTTCAAGGCTTGCGCGTGTGGGTGGTTAGCAGTGTATTTCTGCCGCCGCTCCAATGTCTGAGAGATGGTGGGTTGTTGTAAAGAAACGCCTGATGGTGCCTTTGATGGTGCAGGAGAAGGAGATAAGACAGGACCAGGGGAGGATGAGGTAGAAGTCAACAAAGTGGCGGAGGCAGATGAAGTGGTGTCCTGGCTCGTCCTCTGGAGTGCATCGCCAGCACAGTCAGCAGTGGCAGTGGCAGAGGCAGAGGCAGAGGCAGTGGCAGTGGCGTGAACGGCAGGCGGCCTTTGTCCTGCCGTTGCTGCCTGCCACTGATTCCAGTGCTTGGATTCCAAATGACGGCGCATTGAAGTGGTGGACAGGTTGCTCTTCTCAGAGCCCCTAATCAATTTCGAGAGGCAAATTGTGCAGACAACACTATATCTGTCCTCGGCGCATTCCTTGAAAAAACTCCACACCTTCGAGAAACGTGCCCTCGAGGTGGGAGTTTTTCGGGGCTGGGTACGAACTGGAACATCTTGGGAGATTCCGGGTGTGGCCTGGCTTCGCCTAAGCTGCTGACCTCTGCCTCTGCCTCTAGCTACCCTTTTTGGTGCTGCACCTGCCTCAACATCCACACTACTTTCCCCGCTTGACATCCCCCCTGTCCAGGTCGGGTCAGTGTCCTCATCATCCACCACTTCCTCTTCCAACTCCTGTCTCATCTCCTCCTCCCGCACAATGCGCCGGTCAACTGGATGCCCTGACGGCAACTGCGTCACATCATCGTCGATGAGGGTGGGTTGCTGGTCATCCACCACCAAATCGAACGGAGATGGAGGAGACTCTAGTGTTTGAGCATCTGGATACAGATGCTCCTCTGTTAGGTTCGTGGAATCGTGACGTGGAGAGGCAGGTTGAGGGACAATGAAAGGAGCGGAGAACAGCTCTGGGGAGCAGGGACAGTTTGGGTTATTGTTCTGTAAAGCTTCGGAATTTTGGGAGGAAGGAAGACAAGACTGTTGGGTAATAGGAGGAGAGGAGGCAGAGTCTGACTGGCTGCTGGACAATGTGCTGTAAGCGTTCTCTGACAGCCATTGCAAGACCTGTTCCTGGTTCTCGGGCCTACTAAGGTTTGTACCCTGCAGTTTAGTTAATGTGGCAAGCAACCCTGGCACTGTGGAGTGGCGCAATGCTTGCTGCCCCACAGGAGTAGGCACGGGACGCCCTGTGGCTTCACTGCTACCTTGCTCCCCAGAACCATTCCCCCGACCTCGCCCACGGCCTCGTCCACGTCCCTTTCCGGGAGCCTTGCGCATTTTGAATTCCTAGTTAGAAATTGGCACTGTATACCAGTAGTAAAAATTGTGGGTGCACGTAACCCCAATATATTCTTTGAATTCCCAGTCAGACACTGGCACTATATGGCAGTAGCAAGAAATGAGGGTATTTGTATTCCCAATATACTCTTTGAATTCCCAGTCAGACAATGGCACTGTATACCAGTAGTAAAAATTGTGGGTGCACGTAACCCCAATATATTCTTTGAATTCCCAGTCAGAAACTGGCACTATATGGCAGTAGCAAGAAATGAGGGTATTTGTATTCCCAATATACTCTTTGAATTCCCAGTCAGACAATGGCACTGTATACCAGTAGTAAAAATTGTGGGTGCACGTAACCCCAATATATTCTTTGAATTCCCAGTCAGAAACTGGCACTATATGGCAGTAGCAAGAAATGAGGGTATTTATAACCCCAATATATTCTTTGAATTCCCAGTCAGACAATGGCACTGTATACCAGTAGTAAAAATTGTGGGTGCACGTAACCCCAATATATTCTTTGAATTCCCAGTCAGAAACTGGCACTATATGGCAGTAGCAAGAAATGAGGGTATTTGTATTCCCAATATACTCTTTGAATTCCCAGTCAGACAATGGCACTGTATACCAGTAGTAAAAATTGTGGGTGCACGTAACCCCAATATATTCTTTGAATTCCCAGTCAGAAACTGGCACTATATGGCAGTAGCAAGAAATGAGGGTATTTGTATTCCCAATATACTCTTTGAATTCCCAGTCAGACAATGGCACTGTATACCAGTAGTAAAAATTGTGGGTGCACGTAACCCCAATATATTCTTTGAATTCCCAGTCAGACACTGGCACTATATGGCAGTAGCAAGAAATGAGGGTATTTGTATTCCCAATATACTCTTTGAATTCCCAGTCAGACAATGGCACTGTATACCAGTAGTAAAAATTGTGGGTGCACGTAACCCCAATATATTCTTTGAATTACCAGTCAGAAACTGGCACTATATGGCAGTAGCAAGAAATGAGGGTATTTATAACCCCAATATATTCTTTGAATTCCCAGTCAGACAATGGCACTGTATACCAGTAGTAAAAATTGTGGGTGCACGTAACCCCAATATATTCTTTGAATTCCCAGTCAGAAACTGGCACTATATGGCAGTAGCAAGAAATGAGGGTATTTATAACCCCAATATATTCTTTGAATTCCCAGTCAGACAATGGCACTGTATACCAGTAGTAAAAATTGTGGGTGCACGTAACCCCAATATATTCTTTGAATTCCCAGTCAGAAACTGGCACTATATGGCAGTAGCAAGAAATGAGGGTATTTGTATTCCCAATATACTCTTTGAATTCCCAGTCAGACAATGGCACTGTATACCAGTAGTAAAAATTGTGGGTGCACGTAACCCCAATATATTCTTTGAATTCCCAGTCAGAAACTGGCACTATATGGCAGTAGCAAGAAATGAGGGTATTTGTATTCCCAATATACTCTTTGAATTCCCAGTCAGACAATGGCACTGTATACCAGTAGTAAAAATTGTGGGTGCACGTAACCCCAATATATTCTTTGAATTCCCAGTCAGAAACTGGCACTATATGGCAGTAGCAAGAAATGAGGGTATTTATAACCCCAATATATTCTTTGAATTCCCAGTCAGACAATGGCACTGTATACCAGTAGTAAAAATTGTGGGTGCACGTAACCCCAATATATTCTTTGAATTACCAGTCAGAAACTGGCACTATATGGCAGTAGCAAGAAATGAGGGTATTTGTATTCCCAATATACTCTTTGAATTCCCAGTCAGACAATGGCACTGTATACCAGTAGTAAAAATTGTGGGTGCACGTAACCCCAATATATTCTTTGAATTCCCAGTCAGACAATGGCACTGTATACCAGTAGTAAAAATTGTGGGTGTATATAGCCCCAATTCTATTGCTAGGGGACTTGCAGGGTATTTCTGGGGTGAAGGTGGGGGGGCACACCGTTGGAACGGGTATCGGGGTATATATCGGGTATACGGGAATACACTGACAGTGTATTCCATTCAGGATCCTGGGAAAGCTGGGTTGCGGCGATTGAGCCCGTCAGTGCCACGTTACACTGACAAGCTTCTCCCTGGAATTTAGCTCTTACAAGAGCTGTTGGTTGTCTTCTCCTTCCTATCCTAGCCTGTCCCTGCCTACCCAGAATCTAAGCCCTAGCTAGCTGGACGGAAACCTCCGTCCTCGGTGAATTGCAAGCTCAGAATGACGCGAAGCTGGGCGTCGCTGTTCTTTTAAATTAGAGGTCACATGTTTTCGGCAGCCAATGGGTTTTGCCTACTTTTTTCAACGTCACCGGTGTCGTAGTTCCTGTCCCACCTACCCAGCGCTGTTATTGGAGCAAAAAAGGCGCCAGGGAAGGTGGGAGGGGAATCGAGTAATGGCGCACTTTACCACGCGGTGTTCGATTCGATTCGAACATGCCGAACAGCCTAATATCCGATCGAACATGAGTTCGATAGAACACTGTTCGCTCATCTCTAACAGTGTATAGTATTATTTAAATGGAATACAGTGTATAGTATTATTTATATAGAATACACAGTGTATAGTATTATTTATATAGAAAACACTAAAACTAAAAAACACTAAAATGTTCGAGGTTCGAAATTCGATTCGAACAGCCGCTCAATGTTCGTGTGTTCGAACGGGTTTCGAACCCCATTATAGTCTATGGGGAACAGATACTCGTTAAGGGGGAAACCCAAATCCGTGTCTGGAGGGTCACCAAGTCCACTATGACAACCCAGGAAATGATGCCAACACCTCTGGAATGACACTGGGACAGCAGGGGAAGCATGTCTGGGGGCATCTAACACACCAAAGACCCTCTATTACCCCAACATCACAGCCTAACAACTACACACTTTACACACTCAATACCACCTCTCTGACAGTAGGAAAACACCTTGAAACATGTGTATTTGGCACTTGCAGTGAGGAGAGCTTGTCACCAGCAGTGAATTTGGCCCTTGTAGTAAGTTGAGGTTGGCACCAACATTTGTTTTGAAAATCAGGGTGGATTGAGCCTCTAACCAGCAGAGTTTGGGCAAATTCATGGTGGAGGGAGCCTCTAAAAACCCCAGTTTGGACCAATTCATGGTGGAGGGAGCCTCTAAAAACCCCAGTTTGGACCAATTCATGATGGAGGGAGCCTCTAAACAGCCCAGTTTGGACCAATTCATGGTGGAGGGAGCCTCTAAAAACCCCAGTTTGGACCAATTCATGGTGGAGGGAGCCTCTAAACAGCCCAGTTTGGGCAAATTCATGGCGGAGGGAGCCTCTAAAAACCCCCAGTTTGGACCAATTCATGGTGGAGGGAGCCTCTAAAAAACCCAGTTTGGACCAATTCATGGTGGAGGGAGCCTCTAAACAGCCCAGTTTGGGCAAATTCATGGTGGAGGGAGCCTCTAAACAGCCCAGTTTGGGCAAATTCATGGTGGAGGGAGCCTCTAAAAACCCCAGTTTGGACCAATTCATGGTGGAGGGAGCCTCTAAAAACCCCAGTTTGGACCAATTCATGGTGGAAGGAGCCTCTAAAAACCCCAGTTTGGACCAATTCATGATGGAGGGAGCCTCTAAACAGCCCAGTTTGGACCAATTCATGGTGGAGAGAGCCTCTAAAAACCCCAGTTTGGACCAATTCATGGTGGAGGGAGCCTCTAAACAGGCCAGTTTGGGCAAATTCATGGTGGAGGGAGCCTCTAAACAGCCCAGTTTGGGCAAATTCATGGTGGAGGGAGCCTCTAACCAGCCCAGTTTGGACCAATTCATGGTGGAGGGAGCCTCTAAAAACCCCAGTTTGGACCAATTCATGGTGGAGGGAGCCTCTAAACAGCCCAGTTTGGACCAATTCATGGTGGAGGGAGCCTCTAAAAACCCCAGTTTGGACCAATTCATGGTGGAGGGAGCCTCTAAACAGCCCAGTTTGGACCAATTCATGGTGGAGGGAGCCTCTAAAAACCCCAGTTTGGACCAATTCATGGTGGAGGGAGCCTCTAAAAACCCCAGTTTGAACCAATTCATGATGGAGGGAGCCTCTAAACAGCCCAGTTTGGACCAATTCATGGTGGAGAGAGCCTCTAAAAACCCCAGTTTGGACCAATTCATGGTGGAGGGAGCCTCTAAACAGGCCAGTTTGGGCAAATTCATGGTGGAGGGAGCCTCTAAACAGGCCAGTTTGGGCAAATTCATGGTGGAGGGAGCCTCTAACCAGCCCAGTTTTGACCAATTCATGGTGGAGGGATCCTCTAAACAGCCCAGTTTTGACCAATTCATGGTGGAGGGAGCCTCTAAAAACCCCAGTTTGGACCAATTCATGGTGGAGGGAGCCGCTAAACAGCCCAGTTTGGACCAATTCATGGTGGAGGGAGCCTCTAACCAGCAGAGTTGGTGGAAATCAGGGTGGAGGGAGCCTCTAACCAGCAGAGTTGTGGGAAAGCAGGGTGGAGGGAGCCTCTAACCAGCAGAGTTGGTGGAAATCAGGGTGGAGGGAGCCTCTAACCAGCAGAGTTGTGGGAAAGCAGGGTGGAGGGAGCCTCTAACCAGCAGAGTTGTGGGAAAGCAGGATGGAGGGATCCTCTAACCAGCAGAGTTGTGGGAAAGCAGGGTGGAGGGAGCCTCTAACCAGCAGAGTTGTGGGTAAGCAGGGTGGAGGGAGCCTCTAACCAGCAGAGTTGGTGGAAATCAGGGTGGAGGGAGCCTCTAACCAGCAGAGTTGGGGGAAATCATGTTGGAGGGAGCCTAGTATTAGCAGAATTGTGCAACGCTTATGGTGGATGAGTATGAGGATGCGGAGGAATTGGAGAGGTTGAGTACAGACATGGAGTTTCATGTTGGGGTGCTTTACACAGGTGGGCACAAAAATGAAGGCTCTATCCAGTGGTGGTTCATTTTTATCAAAGTGAGCCGGTCGGCACTCTCAGCTGACAGACGGGTGCGCTTGTCAGTGATGATGCCACCGGCTGCACTGAACACCCTCTCAGATAGGACGCTGGCGGCAGGACAGGACAGCACCTCCAAGGCATATAGGGCAAGTTCAAGCCACAGGTCCAACTTCGACACCCAATACGTGTAGGGCGCAGAGGGGTCGGAGAGGACAGGGCTGTGGTCGGAAAGGTATTCCCGCAACATGCGCCTATACTTCTCACACCTGGTGACACTAGGACCCTCTGTGGCGGCACTTTGGCGAGGGGGTGCCATCAAGGTGTCCCAGACCTTAGACAGTGTGCCCCTCGTTTGTGTGGACCGGTGAGAACTTGGTCGCCTACTGGAGGAACTGTCCTCCCTGCCGCCAACGTCACATGCTGGAAACATCTCCATCATATTCTGCACCAATTGCCTGTGGCAAGCATTGATGCGATTGGCCCTCCCCTCTACCGGAATAAAAGACGAGATGTTGTTTTTATACCGGGGGTCAAGGATAGCAAAGATCCAGTACTGGTTGTCCTCCATGATTTTGACAATACGCTTCTCGGTTGTAAAGCACCCCAACATGAACTCAGCCATGTCTGCCACAGTGTTAGTTGGCATGACTCCTCTGGCCCCACCGGAAAGTTCAATCTCCATTTCCTCCTCATCCTCCATGTCTACCCATCCGCGCTGCAACAATGGGACGATTCAAAGTTGCCCGGAAGCCTCCTGTATCACCATCACATCATCGGACAACTCTTCTTCCTCCTCCTCCTCCTCCTCCTCCTCCTCCTCCATTAAACGCAGTGAAGCGGACAGATGTGTGGACCTACTCTCCAGCTGTGACGGATCGGATGCTATCCCTAACTCCTCTGTGTGATCTGAGTTATCCCTGATGTCAATCAGGGATTCTCTCAGAACACACAAGAGCGGGATTGTAAGGCTCACCATCGCATCCTCAGAGCTCACCCTCCTTGTGGACTCCTCAAAGACCCGTAGGATGTCACAAAGGTCTCTCATCCATGGCCACTCATGGATGTGAAACTGAGGCAGCTGACTTTGTGGCACCCTAGGGTTTTGTAGCTGGTATTCCATCAAAGGTCTCTGCTGCTCAACCACTCTATTCAACATCTGAAACGTTGAGTTCCAGCGTGTGGGGACGTCGCACAAAAGCCGGTGTTGTGGCACATGCAGGCGTTGCTGGAGAGATTTTAAGCTAGCAGCGGCTACTGTCGACTTGCGAAAGTGGGCGCACATGCGCCGCACTTTCACCAGTAGCTCCGGCAACATTGGGGTAGCTCTTTAGGAAACGTTGCACCACTAGGTTGAAGACGTGGGCCAGGCATGGAACATGTTGGAGTCCGGCAAGCTCCAGAGCTGCTACCAGGTTCCGGCCGTTATCACAAACGACCATGCCTGGGCCCAGGTGCAGCGGCTCAAACCATATTTCCGTCTCATCGAGGAGGGCATCCCTCACCTCGGAGGCAGTGTGCTGTCTGTCCCCCAAGCTGATCAGCTTCAGCACAGCCTGCTGACGTCTACCAACGCCAGTGCTGCAACGTTTCCAACTCGTAGCTGGGGTCAATCTAACAGCGGAGGAGGAGGCGGTGGCGGAGGAGGAGTCGGTGGCGGAGGAGGAGGCGGTAGAGGAGGAGGAGGAGGGGGGTGTTCTTCTCGTGTCCCTGCCAGGAATGTTAGGCGGGGAGACGAGGTACACCGGGCCAGTTTGGGAAGCAGTCCCAGCCTCAACTACATTCACCCAGTGTGCCGTCAGTGAAATGTAGCGTCCCTGTCCGCATGCACTTGTCCACGCGTCGGTGGTCAAGTGGACCTTTGTGCAAAGCGCGGAACTAAGGGCCCGCCTGATGTTGAGTGACACGTGCTGGTGCAAGGCGGGGACGGCACACCGGGAGAAGTAGTGACGGCTAGGGACGGCATAGCGAGGTGCCGCAGTTGCCATCAGGTCCAGGAAGGCGGGAGTTTCAACAAGCCGGAACGCCAACATCTCCTGGGCCAGCAGTTTAGCGATGTTGGCGTTCAAGGCTTGCGCGTGTGGGTGGTTAGCAGTGTATTTCTGCCGCCGCTCCAATGTCTGAGAGATGGTGGGTTGTTGTAAAGAAGCGCCTGATGGTGCCTTTGATGGTGCAGGAGAAGGAGATAAGACAGGAACAGGGGAGGATGAGGGAGAAGTCAACAAAGTGGCGGAGGCAGATGAAGTGGTGTCCTGGCTCGTCCTCTGGAGTGCATCGCCAGCACAGTCAGCAGTGGCAGTGGCAGAGGCAGAGGCAGTGGCAGAGGCAGTGGCAGTGGCGTGAACGGCAGGCGGCCTTTGTCCTGCCGTTGCTGCCTGCCACTGATTCCAGTGCTTGGATTCCAAATGACGGCGCATTGAAGTGGTGGACAGGTTGCTCTTCTCAGAGCCCCTAATCAATTTCGAGAGGCAAATTGTGCAGACAACACTATATCTGTCCTCGGCGCATTCCTTGAAAAAACTCCACACCTTCGAGAAACGTGCCCTTGAGGTGGGAGTTTTTCGGGGCTGGGTACGAACTGGAACATCTTGGGAGATTCCGGGTGTGGCCTGGCTTCGCCTAAGCTGCTGACCTCTGCCTCTGCCTCTAGCTACCCTTTTTGGTGCTGCACTTGCCTCAACATCCACACTACTTTCCCCGCTTGACATCCCCCCTGTCCAGGTCGGGTCAGTGTCCTCATCATCCACCACTTCCTCTTCCAACTCCTGTCTCATCTCCTCCTCCCGCACAATGCGCCGGTCAACTGGATGCCCTGACGGCAACTGCGTCACATCATCGTCGATGAGGGTGGGTTGCTGGTCATCCACCACCAAATCGATCGGAGATGGAGGAGACTCTAGTGTTTGAGCATCTGGACACAGATGCTCCTCTGTTAGGTTCGTGGAATCGTGACGTGGAGAGGCAGGTTGAGGGACAATGAAAGGAGCGGAGAACAGCTCTGGGGAGCAGGAACAGTTGGGGTTATTGTTCTGTGAAGCTTGGGAATTTTGGAAGGAAGGAGGACAAGACTGTTGGGTAATAGGAGGAGAGGAGGCAGAGTCTGACTGGCTGCTGGACAATGTGCTGTAAGCGTTCTCTGACAGCCATTGCAAGACCTGTTCCTGGTTCTCGGGCCTACTAAGGTTTATACCCTGCAGTTTAGTTAATGTGGCAAGCAACCCTGGCACTGTGGAGTGGCGCAATGCTTGCTGCCCCACAGGAGTAGGCACGGGACGCCCTGTGGCTTCACTGCTACCTTGCTCCCCAGAACCATTCCCCCGTCCTCGCCCACGGCCTCGTCCACGTCCCTTTCCGGGAGCCTTGCGCATTTTGAATTCCCAGTTAGAAATTGGCACTATATACCAGTAGCAAAAATTGTGGGTGCACGTAACCCCAATATATTCTTTAAATTCCCAGTCAGACAATGGCACTATATACCAGTAGCAAGAAATGAGGGTATTTATAACCCCAATATATTCTTTGAATTACCAGTCAGAAACTGGCACTATATGGCAGTAGCAAGAAATGAGGGTATTTATAACCCCAATATATTCTTTGAATTCCCAGTCAGACAATGGCACTGTATACCAGTAGTAAAAATTGTGGGTGCACGTAACCCCAATATATTCTTTGAATTACCAGTCAGAAACTGGCACTATATGGCAGTAGCAAGAAATGAGGGTATTTGTAACCCCAATATATTCTTTAAATTCCCAGTCAGAAACTGGCACTGTATACCAGTAGTAAAAATTGTGGGTGCACGTAACCCCAATATATTCTTTGAATTACCAGTCAGAAACTGGCACTATATGGCAGTAGCAAGAAATGAGGGTATTTGTAACCCCAATATATTCTTTGAATTCCCAGTCAGAAACTGGCACTGTATACCAGTAGTAAAAATTGTGGGTGCACGTAACCCCAATATATTCTTTGAATTCCCAGTCAGACAATGGCACTATATGGCAGTAGCAAGAAATGAGGGTATTTGTATTCCCAATATATTCTTTGAATTCCCAGTCAGACAATGGCACTGTATACCAGTAGTAAAAATTGTGGGTGCACGTAACCCCAATATATTCTTTGAATTACCAGTCAGAAACTGGCACTATATGGCAGTAGCAAGAAATGAGGGTATTTGTAACCCCAATATATTCTTTGAATTCCCAGTCAGAAACTGGCACTGTATACCAGTAGTAAAAATTGTGGGTGCACGTAACCCCAATATATTCCTTGAATTCCCAGTCAGACAATGGCACTATATGGCAGTAGCAAAAATAGTGGGTGTATATAGCCCCAATTCTATTGCTAGGGGACTTGCAGGGTATTTCTGGGGTGAAGGTGGGGGGGCACACCGTTGGAACGGGTATCGGGGGTATATATCGGGTATACGGGAATACACTGACAGTGTATTCCATTCAGGATCCTGGGAAAGCTGGGTTGCGGCGATTGAGCCCGTCAGTGCCACGTTACACTGACAAGCTTCTCCCTGGAATTTAGCTCTTATAAGAGCTGTTGGTTGTCTTCTCCTTCCTATCCTAGCCTGTCCCTGCCTACCCAGAATCTAAGCCCTAGCTAGCTGGACGGAAACCTCCGTCCTCGGTGAATTGCAAGCTCAGAATGGGCGGCGCTGTTCTTTTAAATTAGAGGTCACATGTTTTCGGCAGCCAATGGGTTTTGCCTACTTTTCTCAACGTCACCGGTGTCGTAGTTCCTGTCCCACCTACCCTGCGCTGTTATTGGAGCAAAAAAGGCGCCAGGGAAGGTGGGAGGGGAATCGAATAATGGCGCACTTTACCACGCGGTGTTCGATTCGATTCGAACATGCCGAACAGCCTAATATCCGATCGAACATGAGTTCGATAGATCACTGTTCGCTCATCTCTAGTGTTTAGTATTATTTATATAGAAAACACAGTGTATAGTATTATTTATATAGAGAACACAGTGTATAGTATTATTTATATAGAGAACACAGTGTATAGTATTATTTATATAGAGAACACAGTGTATAGTATTATTTATATAGAGAACACAGTGTATAGTATTATTTATATAGAATACACAGTGTATAGTATTATTTATATAGAAAACACAGTGTATAGTATTATTTATATAGAGAACACAGTGTATAGTATTATTGATATAGAATACACAGTGTATAGTATTATTTATATAGAAAATACAGTGTATAGTATTATTTATACAGAGAACACAGTGTATAGTATTACTTATATAGAGGACACAGTGTATTGTATTATTTATATAGAGTACACAGTGTATAGTATTATTTATATAGAGTTCACAGTGGAGAGTATTATTTATATAGAAAACGCAGTGTATTGTATTATTTATATAGAGTGCAAAGTGTATAGTATTATTTATATAGAGAACACAGTGTATAGTATTATTTATATAGAAAACACAGTGCATAGTATTATTAAAAAAGAATACACAGTGTATAGTATTATTTAAATAGAATACACAGTGTATAGTATTATTTATATAGAAAACACAGTGTATAGTATTATTTAAATAGAATGCACAGTGTATAGTATTATTTATATAGAAAACACAGTGTATTGTATTATTTAAATAGAATACACAGTGTATAGTATTATTTCTATAGAATACACAGTGTATAGTATTATATATATAAAGAACACAGTGTATAGTGATATTTAAATAGAATGCACAGTGTATAGTATTACTTATATAGAAAACACAGTGTATTGTATTATTTAAATAGAATACACAGTGTATAGTATTATTTATATAGAATACACAGTGTATAGTATTATTAAAATAGAAAACACAGTGTATAGTATTATTAAAATAGAATACACAGTGTATAGTATTATTTAAATAGTATACACAGTGTATAGTATTATTTATATAGAATACACAGTGTATAGTATTATTAAAATAGAATACACAGTGTATAGTATTATTTAAATAGAATACACAGTGTATAGTATTATTTTTATAGAATACAATGTGTATAGTATTATTAAAATAGAATACACCGTGTATAGTATTATTTAAATAGGACACACAGTGTATAGTATTATTTAAATAGAATATACAGTGTATAGTATTATTTATATAGAATACACTGTGTATAGTATTATTTATATAGAATACACAGTGTATAGTATTATTTACATAGAATACACAGTGTATAGTATTATGTCTACAGAAAACACAGTGTATAGTATTATTTAAATAGAATACACAGTGTATAGTATTATTTATATAGAATACACAGTGTATAGTATTATTAAAATAGAAAACACAGTGTATAGTATTATTTAAATAGAATACACAGTGTATAGTATTATTAAAATAGAATACAATGTGTATAGTATTATTAAAATAGAATACACCGTGTATAGTATTATTTAAATAGGATACACAGTGTATAGTATTATTTAAATAGAATATACAGTGTATAGTATTATTTATATAGAATACACTGTGTATAGTATTATTTATATAGAATACACAGTGTATAGAATTATTTATATACAATACACAATGTATAGTATTATTTACATAGAATACACAGTGTATAGTATTATGTCTACAGAAAACACAGTGTATAGTATTATTTAAATAGAATACACAGTGTATAGTATTATTTTTATAGAATACACAGTGTATAGTATTATTTATATAGAAACATAGTGTATAGTATTTATATAGAATACATAGTGTATAGTATTATTTATATAGAGAATACAGTGTATAATATTACTTATATAGAGGACACAGTGTATAGTATTATTTATAAAGAATACACAGTGTATAGTATTTTTTAAATAGAGAACACAGTGTATAGTATTATTTATATAGAAAACACAGTGTATAGTAATATTTAAATAGAATACTCAGTGTATAGAAATATTTATATAGAGAACACTGTGTATAGTATTATTTATATAGAATACACAGTGTACAGTAATATTTAAATAGAATACACAGTGTATAGTATTATTTATATAGAGAACACAGTGTATAGAATTATTTATATAGAGGACATAGTGTATAATATTATTTATATAGAATACACTTTGTATAGTATTATTTATATAGAGGACACAGTTTATATTATTATTTATATAGAGGACACAGTGTACTGTATTATTTATATAGAGTACACAGTGTATAGTATTATTTATAAAGAGAACACAGTGTATAGTAATATTTAAATAAAATACACAGTGTATAGTATTATTTATATAGAAAACACAGTGTATAGTAATATTTAAATAGAATACACAATGTATAGTATTATTTATATAGAATACACAGTGTATAGTATTATTTATATAGAGGACATAGTGTATAGTATTATTTATATAGAATACACTTTGTATAGTATTATTTATATAGAGGACACAGTTTATATTATTATTTATATAGAGGACACAGTGTATTGTATTATTTATATAGAGTACACAGTGTATAGTATTATTTATATAGAAAACACAGTGTATAGTATTATTTAAATAGAATACACAGTGTATAGTATTATTTATATAGAAAACACAGTGTATAATATTATTTAAATAGAATTCACAGTGTATAGTATTATTTATATAGAAAACAGTGCATAGTATTATTTAAATAGAATACACAGTGTATAGTATTATTTATATAGAATACACAGTGTTTAATATTATTTATATAGAAAACACAGTGTATAGCATTATTTATATAGAGAACACAGTGTATAGTATTATTTATATAGAATACACAGTGTATAGTATTATTTATATAGAATACACAGTGTATAATATTATTTATATAGAAAACACAGTGTATAGTGTTATTTATATAGAATACACAGTGTATAGTATTATTTATATAGAATACACAGTGTATAATATTATTTATATAGAAAACACAGTGTATAGTATTATTTATATAGAGAACACAGTGTACAGTATTATTTATATATAATACACAGTGTATAGTATTATTTATATAGAGGACACAGTGTACAGTGTTATTTAAATAGAATACACAGTGCATAGTATTATTTATATAGAATACAGAGTGCATAGTATTATTTAAATAAAATACAAAATGTATAGTATTTTTTATATAGAATACACAGTGTATAGTATTATTTATATAGAAAACACATTGTATAGTATTATTTAAATAGAATACTCAGTGTATAGTATTATTTATATAGAGGACACAGTGTATAGTGTTATTTGAATAGAATACACAGTGTATAGTATTATTTATATAGAATACACAGTGCATAGTATTATTTAAATAAAATACAAAATGTATAGTATTTTTTATATAGAGGACACAGTGTATAGTGTTATTTAAATAGAATACACAGTGTATAGTATTATTTATATAGAATACACAGTGCATAGTATTATTTAAATAAAATACAAAATGTATAGTATTATTTATATAGAATACACAGTGCATAGTATTATTTAAATAAAATACAAAATGTATAGTATTTTTTATATAGAAAACACAGTGTATAGTATTATTTATATAGAAAACACATTGTATAGTATTATTTAAATAGAAAACACAGTGTATAATATTATTTATATAGAGAACACAGTGTATAGTATTATTTAATGAGAATACACAGTGTATAGTATTATTTATATAGAATACTCAGTGTATAGTATTATTTAAATAGAATACACAGTGTATAGTATTATTTATATAGAGAACACAGTGTATAGTATTATATATATAGAATACACAGTGTATAGTATTATTTAATGAAAATACACAGTGTATAGTAATATTTATATAGAATACACAGTGTATAGTATTATTTATATAGAAAACACAGTGTATAGTATTATTTATATTGAGAACACAGTGTATAGTAATATTTAAATAGAATATACCGTGTATAATATTATTTATATAGGGAACACATTTTATAGTATTACTTATATAGAATACACAGTGTATAGTATTATTTTTTTAGAGAACAAAGTGTATAGTATTATTTATATAGAAAACACAGTGTATACTATTATTTAAATAGAATACACAGTGTATAGTATTATTTATATAGAAAACACAGTGTATAGTATTATTTAAATAGAATTCACAGTGTATAGTATTATTTATATAGAAAACACAGTGCATAGTATTATTTAAATAGAATACACAGTGTATAGTATTATTTATATAGAATACATAGTTTATAGTATTATGTCTACAGAAAACACAGTGTATAGTATTATTTAAATAGAATACAGAGTGTATAGTATTATTTATATAGAATACACAGTGTATAGTATTATTAAAATAGAAAACACAGTGTATAGTATTATTTAAATAGAATACACAGTGTATAGTATTATTAAAATAGAATACAATGTGTATAGTATTATTAAAATAGAATACACCGTGTATAGTATTATTTAAATAGGATACACAGTGTATAGTATTATTTAAATAGAATATACAGTGTATAGTATTATTTATATAGAATACACTGTGTATAGTATTATTTATATAGAATACACAGTGTATAGAATTATTTATATACAATACACAGTGTATAGTATTATTTACATAGAATACACAGTGTATAGTATTATGTCTACAGAAAACACAGTGTATAGTATTATTTAAATAGAATACACAGTGTATAGTATTATTTTTATAGAATACACAGTGTATAGTATTATTTATATAGAAACATAGTGTATAGTATTTATATAGAATACATAGTGTATAGTATTATTTATATAGAGAATACAGTGTATAATATTACTTATATAGAGGACACAGTGTATTGTATTATTAATATAGAGGACACAGAGTGTAGTATTCTTTATATAGAATACACAGTGTATAGTATTATTTGTATAGAAAACATAGTGTATAGTATTATTTATATAAAATAAACAGTGTATAGTATTATTTATATAGAGAACACAGTGTATAGTATTAATTATATAGATTACACAGTGTATAGTATTATTTATATAGAGGACACAGTGTATATTATTTATATAGAGGACACAGTGTATTGTATTATTTATATAGAGTACACAGTGTATAGTATTATGTATATAAAGAACACAGTGTATAGTATTATTTATATAGAATACACAGTGTATAGTATTATTTATATAGAGAACACAGTGTATAGTATTATTTATAAAGAATACACAGTGTATAGTATTTTTTAAATAGAATACTCAGTGTATAGAAATATTTATATAGAGAACACTGTGTATAGTATTATTTATATAGAATACACAGTGTACAGTAATATTTAAATAGAATACACAGTGTATAGTATTATTTATATAGAGAACACAGTGTATAGAATTATTTATATAGAGGACATAGTGTATAATATTATTTATATAGAATACACTTTGTATAGTATTATTTATATAGAGGACACAGTTTATATTATTATTTATATAGAGGACAAAGTGTACTGTATTATTTATATAGAGTACACAGTGTATAGTATTATTTATAAAGAGAACACAGTGTATAGTAATATTTAAATAGAATACACATTGTATAGTATTATTTATATAGAGAACACAGTGTATAGTAATATTTAAATAAAATACACAGTGTATAGTATTATTTATATAGAAAACACAGTGTATAGTAATATTTAAATAGAATACACAATGTATAGTATTATTTATATAGAATACACAGTGTATAGTATTATTTATATAGAGGACATAGTGTATAGTATTATTTATATAGAATACACTTTGTATAGTATTATTTATATAGAGGACACAGTTTATATTATTATTTATATAGAGGACACAGTGTATTGTATTATTTATATAGAGTACACAGTGTATAGTATTATTTATATAGAAAACACAGTGTATAGTATTATTTAAATAGAATACACAGTGTATAGTATTATTTATATAGAAAACACAGTGTATAATATTATTTAAATAGAATTCACAGTGTATAGTATTATTTATATAGAAAACAGTGCATAGTATTATTTAAATAGAATACACAGTGTATAGTATTATTTATATAGAATACACAGTGTTTAATATTATTTATATAGAAAACACAGTGTATAGCATTATTTATATAGAGAACACAGTGTATAGTATTATTTATATAGAATACACAGTGTATAGTATTATTTATATAGATTACACAGTGTATAATATAATTTATATAGAAAACACAGTGTATAGTGTTATTTATATAGAATACACAGTGTATAGTATTATTTATATAGAATACACAGTGTATAATATTATTTATATAGAAAACACAGTGTATAGTATTATTTATATAGAGAACACAGTGTACAGTATTATTTATATATAATACACAGTGTATAGTATTATTTATATAGAGGACACAGTGTACAGTGTTATTTAAATAGAATACACAGTGCATAGTATTATTTATATAGAATACAGAGTGCATAGTATTATTTAAATAAAATACAAAATGTATAGTATTTTTTATATAGAATACACAGTGTATAGTATTATTTATATAGAAAACACATTGTATAGTATTATTTAAATAGAATACTCAGTGTATAGTATTATTTATATAGAGGACACAGTGTATAGTGTTATTTGAATAGAATACACAGTGTATAGTATTATTTATATAGAATACACAGTGCATAGTATTATTTAAATAAAATACAAAATGTATAGTATTTTTTATATAGAGGACACAGTGTATAGTGTTATTTAAATAGAATACACAGTGTATAGTATTATTTATATAGAATACACAGTGCATAGTATTATTTAAATAAAATACAAAATGTATAGTATTATTTATATAGAATACACAGTGCATAGTATTATTTAAATAAAATACAAAATGTATAGTATTATTTATATAGAAAACACAGTGTATAGTATTATTTATATAGAAAACACATTGTATAGTATTATTTAAATAGAAAACACAGTGTATAATATTATTTATATAGAGAACACAGTGTATAGTATTATTTAATGAGAATACACAGTGTATAGTAATATTTATATAGAATACACAGTGTATAGTATTATTTATATAGAGAACACAGTGTGTAGTATTATTTATATAGAATACACAGTGAATAGTACTATTTATATAGAAAACACAGTGTATAGTATTATTTATATAGAATACTCAGTGTATAGTATTATTTAAATAGAATACACAGTGTATAGTATTATTTATATAGAGAACACAGTGTATAGTATTATATATATAGAATACACAGTGTATAGTATTATTTAATGAGAATACACAGTGTATAGTAATATTTATATAGAATACACAGTGTATAGTATTATTTATATAGAAAACACAGTGTATAGTATTATTTATATTGAGAACACAGTGTATAGTAATATTTAAATAGAATATACCGTGTATAATATTATTTATATAGGGAACACATTTTATAGTATTACTTATATAGAATACACAGTGTATAGTATTATTTTTTTAGAGAACAAAGTGTATAGTATTATTTATATAGAAAACACAGTGTATACTATTATTTAAATAGAATACACAGTGTATAGTATTATTTATATAGAAAACACAGTGTATAGTATTATTTAAATAGAATTCACAGTGTATAGTATTATTTATATAGAAAACACAGTGCATAGTATTATTTAAATAGAATACACAGTGTATAGTATTATTTATATAGAATACATAGTTTATAGTATTATTTATATAAAAACACAGTGTATAGTATTATTTATATAGAGAACACAGTGTATAGTATTATTTATATAGAGAGCACAGTGTATAGTATTATTTATATAGAGGACACAGTGTATAATATTATTTATATAGAAAACACAGTGTATAGTGTTATTTATATAGAATACACAGTGTATAGTATTATTTATATAGAATACACAGTGTATAATATTATTTATATAGAAAACACAGTGTATAGTGTTATTTATATAGAATACACAGTGTATAGTATTATTTATATAGAATACACAGTGTATAGTATTATTTATATAGAGAACACAGTGTATAGTATTATATATATAGAATACACAGTGTATAGTATTATTTAATGAGAATACACAGTGTATAGTAATATTTATATAGAATACACAGTGTATAGCATTATTTATATAGAAAACACAGTGTATAGTATTACTTATATTGAAAACACAGTGTATAGTAATATTTATATAGAATACACAGTGTATAGTATTATTTAAATAGAATACACAGTGTATAGTATTATTTATATACAATACACAGTGTAAAGAATTATTTATATTTTGAACTCGGTGTACAGTATTATTTATCTAGAATACACAGTGTATAGTATTATATATATAGAAACACAGTGTATAGTATTATTTAAATAGAGAACACAGTGTATAGTATTATTTATATGGAATACAAAGTGTATTGTATTATTTATCTAGAGTACAAAGTGTATAGTATTATTTCTATAGAGGACACAATGTATAGTATTATTTATATAGAAAACACAGTGTATATTATTATTTAAATAGAGAACACAGTGTATAGTATTATTTATATAGAATACACAGTGTATAGTATTATTTATATAGAGTACACAGTGTATAGTATTATTTAAATAGAATACACAGTATTTAGTATTATTTATATAGAAAACACAGTGTATAGTATTATTTAAATAGAAAACACAGTGTATAATATTATTTATATAGAGAACACAGTGTATAGTATTATTTATATAGAGAACACAGTTTATTGTATTATTTATATAGAATACACAGTGTATAGTATTATTTATATAGAAAACACAGTGTATAGTATTATTTATATAGAGAACACAGTGTATAGTATTATTGATATAGAATACACAGTGTATGGTATTATTTATATAGAGTACACAGTGTATACTATTATTTATATAGAGAACACAGTGTATAGTATTATTTATATAGAATACACAGTGTATAGTATTATTTATATAAAAAATAAGTGTATAGTATTATTTATATAGAGGACACAGTGTATAGTGTTATTTAAATAGAATACACAGTGTATAGTATTATTTAAATAGAATACACAGTGTATAGTATTATTTTTATAGAATACAAAGTGTATAGTATTATTAAAATAGAATACACAGTGTATAGTATTATTTAAATAGGATACACAGTGTATAGTATTATTTAAATAGAATATACAGTGTATAGTATTATTTATATAGAATACACTGTGTATAGTATTATTTATATAGATGACACAGTGTATAGTATTTTTTATATAGAGGACACAGTGTATAGTATTATTTATATAGAGAACACAGTGTATAGTATTATTTATATAGAATACACAGTGTATAGTATTATTTATATAGAATACACAGTGTATAGTATTATTTGTATAGAATACACAGTGTATAGTATTATTTACATAGAACACACAGTGTATAGTATTATGTCTACAGAAAACACAGTGTATAGTATTATTTAAATAGAATACACAGTGTATAGTATTATTTAAATAGAATACACAGTGTATAGTATTATTTATATAGAAACATAGTGTATAGTATTTATATAGAATACATAGTGTATAGTATTATTTATATAGAGAATACAGTGTATAATATTACTTATATAGAGGGCACAGTGTATTGTATCATTTATATAGAGTACACAGTGTATAGTATTATTAATATAGAGGACACAGAGTGTAGTATTCTTTATATAGAATACACAGTGTATAGTATTATTTGTATAGAAAACATAGTGTATAGTATTATTTATATAAAATACACAGTGTATAGTATTTTTTAAATAGAGAACACAATGTATAGTATTATTTATATAGAAAACACAGTGTATAGTAATATTTAAATAGAATACTCAGTGTATAGAAATATTTATATAGAGAACACTGTAAATAGTATTATTTATATAGAATACACAGTGTATAGTAATATTTAAATAGAATACACATTATATAGTATTATTTATATAGAGAACACAGTGTATAGAATTATTTATATAGAGGACATAGTGTATAGTATTATTTATATAGAATACACTTTGTATAGTATTATTTATATAGAGGACACAGTTTATATTATTATTTATATAGAGGACACAGTGTACTGTATTATTTATATAGAGTACACAGTGTATAGTATTATTTATAAAGAGAACAAAGTGTATAGTAATATTTAAATAGAATACACATTGTATAGTATTATTTATGTAGAGAACACAGTGTATAGTAATATTTAAATAGAATACACAGTGTATAGTATTATTTATATAGAAAACACAGTGTATAGTAATATTTAAATAGAATACACAGTGTATTGTATTATTTATATAGAAAACACAGTGTATAGTAATATTTAAATAGAATACACAGTGTATTGTATTATTTATATAGAATACACAGTGTATAGTATTATTTATATAGAAAACACAGTGTATAGTATTATTTATATAGAGGACACAGTGTATAGTATTATTTATATAGAATACACTTTGTATAGTATTATTTATATAGAGGACACAGTTTATATTATTATTTATATAGAGGACACAGTGTATTGTATTATTTATATAGAGTACACAGTGTATAGTATTATTTATATAGAAAACACAGTGTATAATATTATTTAAATAGAATTCACAGTGTATAGTATTATTTATATAGAGAACACAGTGTATAGTATTATATATATAGAATACACGGTGTATAGTATTATTTAATGAGAATACACAGTGTATAGTAATATTTATATAGAATACACATTGTATAGTATTATTTATATAGAAAACACAGTGTATAATATTATTTAAATAGAATTCACAGTGTATAGTATTATTTATATAGAGAACACAGTGTATAGTATTATATATATAGAATACACAGTGTATAGTATTATTTAATGAGAATACACAGTGTATAGTAATATTTATATAGAATACACAGTGTATAGTATTATTTAAATAGAATACACAGTGTACAGTATTATTTATATACAATACACAGTGTAAATAATTATTTATATTTTGAACACGGTGTATAGTATTATTTATCTAGAATACACAGTGTATAGTATTATTTATATAGAAACACAGTGTATAGTATTATTTAAATAGAGAACACAGTGTGTAGTATTATTTATATAGAATACACAGTGTATAGTAATGTTCAAATCGAAAACACAGTGTATAGTATTATTTAAATAGAATACACAGTCTATAGTATTATTTATATAGAAAACACAGTGTATAGTATTATTTATATAGCATACACAGTGTATAGTAATATTTAAATAGAATATACCGTGTATAATATTATTTATATAGGGAACACATTGTATAGTATTACTTATATAGAATACACAGTGTATAGTATTATTTTTTTAGAGAACACAGTGTATAGTATTATTTATATACAAAACACAGTGTATACTATTATTTAAATAGAATACACAGTGTATAGTATTATTTATATAGAAAACACAGTATATAGTATTATTTAAATAGAATTCACAGTGTAAAGTATTATTTATATAGAAAACACAGTGCATAGTATAATTTAAATAGAATACACAGTGTATAGTAATATTTATATAGAATACATAGTTTATAGTATTATTTATATAAAAACACAGTGTATAGTATTATTTATATAGAGAACACAGTGTATAGTATTATTTATATAGAGAGCACAGTGTATAGTATTATTTATATAGAGGACACAGTGTATAATATTATTTATATAGAAAACACAGTGTATAGTGTTATTTATATAGAATACACAATGTATAGTATTATTTATATAGAATACACAGTGTATAGTATTATTTCTATAGAGGACACAATGTATAGTATTATTTATATAGAAAACACAGTGTATATTATTATTTAAATAGAGAACACAGTGTATAGTATTATTTATATAGAATACACAGTGTATAGTATTATTTATATAGAGGACACAGTGTATAGTATTATTTAAATAGAATACACAGTGTTTAGTATTCTTTATATAGAAAACACAGTGTATAGTATTATTTAAATAGAAAACACAGTGTATAATATTATTTATATAGAGAACACAGTGTATAGTATTATTTATATAGAGAACACAGTGTATAGTATTATTTATATAGAATACACAGTGTATAGTATTATTTATATAGAAAACACAGTGTATAGTATTATTTAGATAGAGAACACAGTGTATAGAATTATTGATATAGAATACACAGTGTATGGTATTATTTATATAGAGTACACAGTGTATAGTATTATTTATATAGAGAACACAGTGTATAGTATTATTTATATAGAATACACAGTGTATAGTATTATTTATATAAAAAAATAAGTGTATAGTATTTTTTATATAGAGAACACAGTGTATAGTATTATTTATATAGAAAACACTGTGTATAGTATTATTTATATAGAGGACACAGTGCATAGTATTATTTATATAGAATACACTGTGTATAGTATTATTTGTATAGAATACACAGTGTATAGTATTATTTATATAGAAAATACAGTGTATAGTATTATTTATACAGAGAACACAGTGTATAGTATTACTTATATAGAGGACACAGTGTATTGTATTATTTATATAGAGTACACAGTGTATAGTATTATTTATATAGAGTTCACAGTGTAGAGTATTATTTATATAGAAAACGCAGTGTATAGTATTATTTATATAGAGAACACAGTGTATAGTATTATTTATATAGAAAACACAGTGCATAATATTATTAAAATAGAATACACAGTGTATAGTATTATTTAAATAGAATACACAGTGTATAGTATTATTTATATAGAAAACACAGTGTATAGTATTATTTAAATAGAATGCACAGTGTATAGTATTATATATATAGAGAACACAGTGTATAGTGATATTTAAATAGAATGCACAGTGTATAGTATTACTTATATAGAAAACACAGTGTATTGTATTATTTAAATAGAATACACAGTGTATAGTATTATTTATATAGAATACACAGTGTATAGTATTATTACAATAGAAAACACAGTGTATAGAATTATTAAAATAGAATACACAGTGTATAGTATTATTTAAATAGTATACACAGTGTATAGTATTATTTATATAGAATACACAGTGTATAGTATTATTAAAATAGAATACACAGTGTATAGCATTATTTAAATAGAATACACAGTGTATAGTATTATTTTTATAGAATACAAAGTGTATAGTATTATTAAAATAGAATACACAGTGTATAGTATTATTTAAATAGGATACACAGTGTATAGTATTATTTAAATAGAATATACAGTGTATAGTATTATTTATACAGAATACACTGTGTATAGTATTATTTATATAGAGAACACAGTGTATAGTATTATTTATATAGAATACATAGTGTATAGTATTATTTATATAGAATACACAGTGTATAGTATTATTTATATAGAATACACAGTGTATAGTATTATTTACATAGAATACACAGTGTATAGTATTATGTCTACAGAAAACACAGTGTATAGTATTATTTAAATAGAATACACAGTGTATAGTATTATTTAAATAGAATACACAGTGTATAGTATTATTTATATAGAAACATAGTGTATAGTATTTATATAGAATACATAGTGTATAGTATTATTTATATAGAGAATACAGTGTATAATATTACTTATATAGAGGACACAGTGTATTGTATCATTTATATAGAGTACACAGTGTATAGTATTATTAATATAGAGGACACAGAGTGTAGTATTCTTTATATAGAATACACAGTGTATAGTATTATTTGTATAGAGGACACAGTGTATTTTATTATTTATATAGAGGACACAGTGTATTGCATTATTTATATAGAGTACACAGTGTATAGTATTATGTATATAAAGAACACAGTGTATAGTGTTATTTATATAGAATACACAGTGTATAGTATTATTAAAATAGAAAACACAGTGTATAGAATTATTAAAATAGAATACACAGTGTATAGTATTATTTGTATAGAGAATACAGTGTATAATATTACTTATATAGAGGACACAGTGTATTGTATCATTTATATAGAGTACACAGTGTATAGTATTATTAATATAGAGGACACAGAGTGTAGTATTCTTTATATAGAATACACAGTGTATAGTATTATTTGTATAGAAAACATAGTGTATAGTATTATTTGTATAAAATAAACAGTGTATAGTATTATTTATATAGAGAACACAGTGTATAGTATTAATTATATAGATTACACAGTGTATAGTATTATTTATATAGAGGACACAGTGTATATTATTATTTATATAGAGGACACAGTGTATTGTATTATTTATATAGAATACACAGTGTATAGTATTATTTATATAGAGAACACAGTGTATAGTATTATTTATATAGAATACACAGTGTATAGTATTTTTTAAATAGAGAACACAGTGTATAGTATTATTTATATAGAAAACACAGTGTATAGTAATATTTAAATAGAATACTCAGTGTATAGAAATATTTATATAGAGAACACCGTGTATAGTATTATTTATATAGAATACAGAGTGTATGGTAATATTTAAATAGAATACACAGTGTATAGTATTATTTATATAGAAAACACAGTGTATAGTAATATTTAAATAGAATACTCAGTGTATAGAAATATTTATATAGAGAACACCGTGAATAGTATTATTTATATAGAATACACAGTGTATAGTAATATTTAAATAGAATACACAGTGTATAGTATTTTTTATATAGAGAACACAGTGTATATAATTATTTATATAGAGGACATAGTGTATAGTATTATTTATATAGAATACACTTTGTATAGTATTATTTATATAGAGGACACAGTTTATATTATTTATATAGAGGACACAGTGTATTGTATTATTTATATAGAGTACACAGTGTATAGTAATATTTAAATAGAATACAGAGTGTATAGTATTATTTATATAGAATACAGAGTTTATAGTATTATTTATATAGAAAACACAGTGTATAGTATTATTTATATAGAGGACATAGTGTATAGTATTATTTATATAGAATACACTTTGTATAGTATTATTTATATAGAGGACACAGTTTATATTATTATTTATATAGAGGACACAGTGTATTGTATTATTTATATAGAGTACACAGTGTATAGTAGTATTTATAAAGAGAACACAGTGTATAGTAATATTTAAATAGAATACACATTGTATAGTATTATTTATATAGAGAACACAGTGTATAGTAATATTTAAATAGAATACACAGTGTATAGTATTATTTATATAGAAAACACAGTGTATAGTATTATTTAAATAGAATACACAGTGTATAGTATTATTTAAATAGAATATACAGTGTATAGTATTATTTATATAGTGAACACAGTGTATAGTATTATTTAAATATAATACACAGTGTATAGTATTATTTATATAGAGAACACAGTGTATAGTAATATTTAAATAGAATACACATTGTATAGTATTATTTATATAGAGAACACAGTGTATTGTAATATTTAAATAGAATACACAGTGCATAGTATTATTTATATAGAGAACACAGTGTATAGTAATATTTAAATAGAATACACATTGTATAGTATTACTTATATAGAGAACACAGTGTATTGTAATATTTAAATAGAATACACAGTGTATAGTATTATTTATATAGAGAACACAGTGTATAGTAATATTTAAATAGAATTCACATTGTATAGTATTACTTATATAGAGAACACAGTGTATTGTAATATTTAAATAGAATACACAGTGTATAGTATTATTTATATAGAAAACACAGTGTATAGTATTATTTAAATAGAATATACAGTGTATAGTATTATTTATATAGAATACACAGTGTATAGTATTATTAAAATAGAATACACAGTGTATAGTATTATATATATATAGAGAACACAGTGTATAGTAATATTTAAATAGAATACACAGTGTATAGTATTATTTATATAGAAAACAGTGTATAGTATTATTAAAATAGAATACACAGTGTATAGTATTATTTAAATAGAATACACAGTGTATAGTATTATTAAAATAGAATACACAGTGTATAGTATTACATATATAGAGAACACAGTATATAGTAATATTTAAATAGAATACACAGTGTATAGTATTATTTATATAGAATACACAGTGTATAGTATTATTAAAATAGAATACACAGTGTATAGTATTACATATATAGAGAACACAGTATATAGTAATATTTAAATAGAATACACAGTGTATAGTATTATTTATATAGAGAACACAGTGTATAGTATTATTGATATAGAATACACAGTGTATGGTATTATTTATATAGAGTACACAGTGTATAGTATTATTTATATAGAGAACACAGTGTATAGTATTATTTATATAGAATACACAGTGTATAGTATTATTTATATAAAAAATAAGTGTATAGTATTATTTATATAGAGGACACAGTGTATAGTGTTATTTAAATAGAATACACAGTGTATAGTATTATTTAAATAGAATACACAGTGTATAGTATTATTTTTATAGAATACAAAGTGTATAGTATTATTAAAATAGAATACACAGTGTATAGTATTATTTAAATAGGATACACAGTGTATAGTATTATTTAAATAGAATATACAGTGTATAGTATTATTTATATAGAATACACTGTGTATAGTATTATTTATATAGATGACACAGTGTATAGTATTTTTTATATAGAGGACACAGTGTATAGTATTATTTATATAGAGAACACAGTGTATAGTATTATTTATATAGAATACACAGTGTATAGTATTATTTATATAGAATACACAGTGTATAGTATTATTTGTATAGAATACACAGTGTATAGTATTATTTACATAGAACACACAGTGTATAGTATTATGTCTACAGAAAACACAGTGTATAGTATTATTTAAATAGAATACACAGTGTATAGTATTATTTAAATAGAATACACAGTGTATAGTATTATTTATATAGAATACACAATGTATAGTATTATTTGTATAGAAAACATAGTGTATAGTATTATTTATATAGAGAATACAGTGTATAATATTACTTATATAGAGGGCACAGTGTATTGTATCATTTATATAGAGTACACAGTGTATAGTATTATTAATATAGAGGACACAGAGTGTAGTATTCTTTATATAGAATACACAGTGTATAGTATTATTTGTATAGAAAACATAGTGTATAGTATTATTTATATAAAATAAACAGTGTATAGTATTATTTATATAGAGAACACAGTGTATAGTATTAATTATATAGATTACACAGTGTATAGTATTATTTATATAGAGGACACAGTGTATATAATTATTTATATAGAGGACACAGTGTATTGTATTATTTATATAGAGTACACAGTGTATAGTATTATGTATATAAAGAACACAGTGTATAGTATTATTTATATAGAATACACAGTGTATAGTATTATTTATATAGAGAACACAGTGTATAGTATTATTTATATAGAATACACAGTGTATAGTATTTTTTAAATAGAGAACACAATGTATAGTATTATTTATATAGAAAACACAGTGTATAGTAATATTTAAATAGAATACTCAGTGTATAGAAATATTTATATAGAGAACACTGTAAATAGTATTATTTATATAGAATACACAGTGTATAGTAATATTTAAATAGAATACACATTATATAGTATTATTTATATAGAGAACACAGTGTATAGAATTATTTATATAGAGGACATAGTGTATAGTATTATTTATATAGAATACACTTTGTATAGTATTATTTATATAGAGGACACAGTTTATATTATTATTTATATAGAGGACACAGTGTACTGTATTATTTATATAGAGTACACAGTGTATAGTATTATTTATAAAGAGAACAAAGTGTATAGTAATATTTAAATAGAATACACATTGTATAGTATTATTTATGTAGAGAACACAGTGTATAGTAATATTTAAATAGAATACACAGTGTATAGTATTATTTATATAGAAAACACAGTGTATAGTAATATTTAAATAGAATACACAGTGTATTGTATTATTTATATAGAAAACACAGTGTATAGTAATATTTAAATAGAATACACAGTGTATTGTATTATTTATATAGAATACACAGTGTATAGTATTATTTATATAGAAAACACAGTGTATAGTATTATTTATATAGAGGACACAGTGTATAGTATTATTTATATAGAATACACTTTGTATAGTATTATTTATATAGAGGACACAGTTTATATTATTATTTATATAGAGGACACAGTGTATTGTATTATTTATATAGAGTACACAGTGTATAGTATTATTTATATAGAAAACACAGTGTATAATATTATTTAAATAGAATTCACAGTGTATAGTATTATTTATATAGAGAACACAGTGTATAGTATTATATATATAGAATACACGGTGTATAGTATTATTTAATGAGAATACACAGTGTATAGTAATATTTATATAGAATACACATTGTATAGTATTATTTATATAGAAAACACAGTGTATAATATTATTTAAATAGAATTCACAGTGTATAGTATTATTTATATAGAGAACACAGTGTATAGTATTATATATATAGAATACACAGTGTATAGTATTATTTAATGAGAATACACAGTGTATAGTAATATTTATATAGAATACACAGTGTATAGTATTATTTAAATAGAATACACAGTGTACAGTATTATTTATATACAATACACAGTGTAAATAATTATTTATATTTTGAACACGGTGTATAGTATTATTTATCTAGAATACACAGTGTATAGTATTATTTATATAGAAACACAGTGTATAGTATTATTTAAATAGAGAACACAGTGTGTAGTATTATTTATATAGAATACACAGTGTATAGTAATGTTCAAATCGAAAACACAGTGTATAGTATTATTTAAATAGAATACACAGTCTATAGTATTATTTATATAGAAAACACAGTGTATAGTATTATTTATATAGCATACACAGTGTATAGTAATATTTAAATAGAATATACCGTGTATAATATTATTTATATAGGGAACACATTGTATAGTATTACTTATATAGAATACACAGTGTATAGTATTATTTTTTTAGAGAACACAGTGTATAGTATTATTTATATACAAAACACAGTGTATACTATTATTTAAATAGAATACACAGTGTATAGTATTATTTATATAGAAAACACAGTATATAGTATTATTTAAATAGAATTCACAGTGTAAAGCATTATTTATATAGAAAACACAGTGCATAGTATAATTTAAATAGAATACACAGTGTATAGTATTATTTATATAGAATACATAGTTTATAGTATTATTTATATAAAAACACAGTGTATAGTATTATTTATATAGAGAACACAGTGTATAGTATTATTTATATAGAGAGCACAGTGTATAGTATTATTTATATAGAGGACACAGTGTATAATATTATTTATATAGAAAACACAGTGTATAGTGTTATTTATATAGAATACACAATGTATAGTATTATTTATATAGAATACACAGTGTATAGTATTATTTCTATAGAGGACACAATGTATAGTATTATTTATATAGAAAACACAGTGTATATTATTATTTAAATAGAGAACACAGTGTATAGTATTATTTATATAGAATACACAGTGTATAGTATTATTTATATAGAGGACACAGTGTATAGTATTTGTCACGGGATGGTTAGAGTCTATACTATAGGCAATGTGTAATATATATTTCATGTGGAATGTATTCTCTAACCTGTTATATACATCAATGTGTAGTTGGCTGATTCGGGTCTAGTGTGTTAGCACATTGTATGCAAATACCTCTAACTAGTGAGGACCAGTGAGGACAATGGGTGGAGATAATCTGATCCGTGTCTCCAAGAAGATGTTGGACTGTGCATTGTTCAAAAGAGACAGGGAGTCTGCTCTCCTTGGCATAGGTGAGGGGGGAAGGATCTGTGGCTCAGCCCTTCCCACCCCCAGGTATAGGAAGTAATAGTTTAGTATATAGTTGTAGCTAGCAGTTAGTATGTGTTAGCCGGCCTGTGCACAGCTCTGCAGAGAGCCAGGACTTAGTTACAGGACCAAGGAACCAAAGTTATCATTGGATTGTGACTTCTGTGGACTTATTGTTATTACGGTTGATGTGACCGCCGCCGGCTACTAACTTTGTGGATTACAATAAATTGCTGTTGTCTCCCGACCTCTTGCGTCCGTGTTGATTCAAAAGACCATCCGGAGGAAGACGTATACCTTTGCTCCGTTACAACTGGTTGGCAGCGGTGGGATCAACAGCGGACAGCGAGATGGACTACAGCAGCTCAGCGATTAATGGAGCCACAACCTCAGAATACAGGAACTGGACTATGGCAAGTCTACAAGTAAGGGCCCGGGAACTAAACCTGAGTTACCAGGGAAGAACGAAAGATCAACTGATCGAGGCACTGGAGGAGATGACCCTGCAAAGCGACCATGAGGAGGGCTGCCCCCAGGAGACAGTAGAGATACGGGAGTGGCAGGTACAGACCCAAAAGAGCAGATGGGTTGTTTTGTATGAGGAGGAATTGGCAGTGCTGGGGCTAGGAGCAACTGCAGAGCAAAGGAGTAGAGCGTTACAGAGGGCTCAGGAAACGGAGAAGGAGGAACAGAGAATGGCGTATGAAAAGGAAAGAATGGCGCATGAAATGCGAATGGCTGAGATAACTGCGCGGAATTATAATCAAACGTCGACCCCCAGCCCAACAGTGAGAGAACCACCATATGTCTCCCATAAACACTTCAAGACCTTTGATGAAGCGGCTGGGGATGTTGATGGATATTTTCAGGACTTCGAACACCAGTGCCACCTGATGGAAGTCCCAGAGAAGGATTGGGTCCGGTATCTGGTGGGGCACCTACGAGATGGGGCTGCGGAAGCTCTCAGAGCCATGGACCCTAGTGATCAGCGGGACTATGAGGCCATTAAAAGAGCGGTGCAGAAGTATTATGCAGTCACTCCAGAGACCTACCGAGTTCAGTTCCGCTCTTTGTCTTACAATGGGGGAAGCTCCTTCCACATGTTCGCCCACAAGTTGAAGCAAGCATGCAAGCGCTGGCTAGAAGGAGAGGAGGCTGTCACAGTCGATAAGATCCTCCAAGTCATACTTAAGGAACAGTTCTTTTCCCAGTGCCCCGCTGAGATCCGTGAGTGGGTGCTGGAACGGAACCCAGCCACAGTTGAGCAAGCTGCTTCTCTTGCAGATGAGGGCCTGACCATCAAGCCGCAGTGGAAGAGGTTGTTTGCAGAGGAGCGGAAAACTACCACAGTCCGCCAGACACCCTTCAGCCAGCCAACCACCTTTCGTGCCCGGCCTCAGGATTACAATTCCCCCTCTACCCCTGTCCCAGCCCATCGGCCTCCAGCTATGAACAACCCTGTCCCTAGACAACGACCTACTGGAAGAATGCTAGAGCGCAGATGTTTTGGGTGCGGGCGGCCTGGACATTTGCAAGCTAGTTGCCCTGTTAACATGGGGGCACGGGCCACCGTGGCATCCCGGCCTATTCACTACCTGGGAACCACTCCTAGGACAGAAAGTTTGGCCCCATTTCCAGATGACTCCATGAATGACACATCTGTTCCACCTCCAGGGGTCTATGGGATTCAGCCTTCCGCCACACATCCCGCAAACCTTCAGCGGAAGCACTTGCAGGAGGTCCTACTGGATGGCCGAACAGTTGTTGGATTCCGGGACTCGGGAGCTTTCCTAACGGTAGCGGACCCCCGAGTTGTGCGACCCGAGGCCCTAGAGGAGGGCCCTGGCATTTCTATCAAGTTGGCAGGGGGTACTCAAAGACGTATTCCTAAAGCTACCGTGGAACTCGACTATGGTTATGGACCAAAACGATGCACAATTGGTGTGATGAGCGGGCTGCCGGCCGATGTTCTGTTAGGCAACGATGTTGGAAATCTACAGTGCCACTTTGTGGGAGCAGTGACCCGAAGCCAAGCTCAGGGAGAAGCCAACATGGATCCACCGGATTTTCTGACAGATGCCAGCCCTTCAACCCTACAACTTTACCATTCAGTACCGCCGAGGGAACCAACACCAGAACGCAGATGGGTTATCCCGGCAGGAGGAAATATGAGCTATAGAGACTGATGTGCATTCCCCAATTTACCTGTGTAGGCCAATTGTGTCATGCACATGTTTTGAGAGGGGGAGGGGTTGTCACGGGATGGTTAGAGTCTATACTATAGGCAATGTGTAATATATATTTCATGTGGAATGTATTCTCTAACCTGTTATATACATCAATGTGTAGTTGGCTGATTCGGGTCTAGTGTGTTAGCACATTGTATGCAAATACCTCTAACTAGTGAGGACCAGTGAGGACAATGGGTGGAGATAATCTGATCCGTGTCTCCAAGAAGATGTTGGACTGTGCATTGTTCAAAAGAGACAGGGAGTCTGCTCTCCTTGGCATAGGTGAGGGGGGAAGGATCTGTGGCTCAGCCCTTCCCACCCCCAGGTATAGGAAGTAATAGTTTAGTATATAGTTGTAGCTAGCAGTTAGTATGTGTTAGCCGGCCTGTGCACAGCTCTGCAGAGAGCCAGGACTTAGTTACAGGACCAAGGAACCAAAGTTATCATTGGATTGTGACTTCTGTGGACTTATTGTTATTACGGTTGATGTGACCGCCGCCGGCTACTAACTTTGTGGATTACAATAAATTGCTGTTGTCTCCCGACCTCTTGCGTCCGTGTTGATTCAAAAGACCATCCGGAGGAAGACGTATACCTTTGCTCCGTTACAGTATTATTTAAATAGAATACACAGTGTTTAGTATTCTTTATATAGAAAACACAGTGTATAGTATTATTTAAATAGAAAACACAGTGTATAATATTATTTATATAGAGAACACAGTGTATAGTATTATTTATATAGAGAACACAGTGTATAGTATTATTTATATAGAATACACAGTGTATAGTATTATTTATATAGAAAACACAGTGTATAGTATTATTTAGATAGAGAACACAGTGTATAGAATTATTGATATAGAATACACAGTGTATGGTATTATTTATATAGAGTACACAGTGTATAGTATTATTTATATAGAGAACACAGTGTATAGTATTATTTATATAGAATACACAGTGTATAGTATTATTTATATAAAAAAATAAGTGTATAGTATTTTTTATATAGAGAACACAGTGTATAGTATTATTTATATAGAAAACACTGTGTATAGTATTATTTATATAGAAAATACAGTGTATAGTATTATTTATACAGAGAACACAGTGTATAGTATTACTTATATAGAGGACACAGTGTATTGTATTATTTATATAGAGTACACAGTGTATAGTATTATTTATATAGAGTTCACAGTGTAGAGTATTATTTATATAGAAAACGCAGTGTATAGTATTATTTATATAGAGAACACAGTGTATAGTATTATTTATATAGAAAACACAGTGCATAATATTATTAAAATAGAATACACAGTGTATAGTATTATTTAAATAGAATACACAGTGTATAGTATTATTTATATAGAAAACACAGTGTATAGTATTATTTAAATAGAATGCACAGTGTATAGTATTATATATATAGAGAACACAGTGTATAGTGATATTTAAATAGAATGCACAGTGTATAGTATTACTTATATAGAAAACACAGTGTATTGTATTATTTAAATAGAATACACAGTGTATAGTATTATTTATATAGAATACACAGTGTATAGTATTATTAAAATAGAAAACACAGTGTATAGAATTATTAAAATAGAATACACAGTGTATAGTATTATTTAAATAGTATACACAGTGTATAGTATTATTTATATAGAATACACAGTGTATAGTATTATTAAAATAGAATACACAGTGTATAGCATTATTTAAATAGAATACACAGTGTATAGTATTATTTTTATAGAATACAAAGTGTATAGTATTATTAAAATAGAATACACAGTGTATAGTATTATTTAAATAGGATACACAGTGTATAGTATTATTTAAATAGAATATACAGTGTATAGTATTATTTATACAGAATACACTGTGTATAGTATTATTTATATAGATGACACAGTGTATAGTATTTTTTATATAGAGGACACAGTGTATAGTATTATTTATATAGAGAACACAGTGTATAGTATTATTTATATAGAATACATAGTGTATAGTATTATTTATATAGAATACACAGTGTATAGTATTATTTATATAGAATACACAGTGTATAGTATTATTTACATAGAATACACAGTGTATAGTATTATGTCTACAGAAAACACAGTGTATAGTATTATTTAAATAGAATACACAGTGTATAGTATTATTTAAATAGAATACACAGTGTATAGTATTATTTATATAGAAACATAGTGTATAGTATTTATATAGAATACATAGTGTATAGTATTATTTATATAGAGAATACAGTGTATAATATTACTTATATAGAGGACACAGTGTATTGTATCATTTATATAGAGTACACAGTGTATAGTATTATTAATATAGAGGACACAGAGTGTAGTATTCTTTATATAGAATACACAGTGTATAGTATTATTTGTATAGAAAACATAGTGTATAGTATTATTTGTATAAAATAAACAGTGTATAGTATTATTTATATAGAGAACACAGTGTATAGTATTAATTATATAGATTACACAGTGTATAGTATTATTTATATAGAGGACACAGTGTATATTATTATTTATATAGAGGACACAGTGTATTGTATTATTTATATAGAGTACACAGTGTATAGTATTATGTATATAAAGAACACAGTGTATAGTGTTATTTATATAGAATACACAGTGTATAGTATTATTTATATAGAGAACACAGTGTATAGTATTATTTATATAGAATACACAGTGTATAGTATTTTTTAAATAGAGAACACAGTGTATAGTATTATTTATATAGAAAACACAGTGTATAGTAATATTTAAATAGAATACTCAGTGTATAGAAATATTTATATAGAGAACACCGTGTATAGTATTATTTATATAGAATACACAGTGTATGGTAATATTTAAATAGAATACACAGTGTATAGTATTATTTATATAGAAAACACAGTGTATAGTAATATTTAAATAGAATACTCAGTGTATAGAAATATTTATATAGAGAACACCGTGAATAGTATTATTTATATAGAATACACAGTGTATAGTAATATTTAAATAGAATACACAGTGTATAGTATTTTTTATATAGAGAACACAGTGTATATAATTATTTATATAGAGGACATAGTGTATAGTATTATTTATATAGAATACACTTTGTATAGTATTATTTATATAGAGGACACAGTTTATATTATTTATATAGAGGACACAGTGTATTGTATTATTTATATAGAGTACACAGTGTATAGTAATATTTAAATAGAATACAGAGTGTATAGTATTATTTATATAGAATACACAGTTTATAGTATTATTTATATAGAAAACACAGTGTATAGTATTATTTATATAGAGGACATAGTGTATAGTATTATTTATATAGAATACACTTTGTATAGTATTATTTATATAGAGGACACAGTTTATATTATTATTTATATAGAGGACACAGTGTATTGTATTATTTATATAGAGTACACAGTGTATAGTAGTATTTATAAAGAGAACACAGTGTATAGTAATATTTAAATAGAATACACATTGTATAGTATTATTTATATAGAGAACACAGTGTATAGTAATATTTAAATAGAATACACAGTGTATAGTATTATTTATATAGAAAACACAGTGTATAGTATTATTTAAATAGAATACACAGTGTATAGTATTATTTAAATAGAATATACAGTGTATAGTATTATTTATATAGTGAACACAGTGTATAGTATTATTTAAATATAATACACAGTGTATAGTATTATTTATATAGAGAACACAGTGTATAGTAATATTTAAATAGAATACACATTGTATAGTATTATTTATATAGAGAACACAGTGTATTGTAATATTTAAATAGAATACACAGTGCATAGTATTATTTATATAGAGAACACAGTGTATAGTAATATTTAAATAGAATACACATTGTATAGTATTACTTATATAGAGAACACAGTGTATTGTAATATTTAAATAGAATACACAGTGTATAGTATTATTTATATAGAGAACACAGTGTATAGTAATATTTAAATAGAATTCACATTGTATAGTATTACTTATATAGAGAACACAGTGTATTGTAATATTTAAATAGAATACACAGTGTATAGTATTATTTATATAGAAAACACAGTGTATAGTATTATTTAAATAGAATATACAGTGTATAGTATTATTTATATAGAATACACAGTGTATAGTATTATTAAAATAGAATACACAGTGTATAGTATTATATATATATAGAGAACACAGTGTATAGTAATATTTAAATAGAATACACAGTGTATAGTATTATTTATATAGAAAACAGTGTATAGTATTATTAAAATAGAATACACAGTGTATAGTATTATTTAAATAGAATACACAGTGTATAGTATTATTAAAATAGAATACACAGTGTATAGTATTACATATATAGAGAACACAGTATATAGTAATATTTAAATAGAATACACAGTGTATAGTATTATTTATATAGAATACACAGTGTATAGTATTATTAAAATAGAATACACAGTGTATAGTATTACATATATAGAGAACACAGTATATAGTAATATTTAAATAGAATACACAGTGTATAGTATTATTTATATAGAAAACACAGTGTATAGTATTATTGAAATAGAATACACAGTGTATAGTATTATTTATATAGAATACACAGTGTATAGTATTATTTAAATAGAATACACAGTGTATAGTATTATTTAAATAGAATATACAGTGTATAGTATTATTTATATAGAAAACACAGTGTATAATATTATTTATATAGAAACATAGTGTATAGTATTTATATAGAATACATAGTGTATAGCATTATGTATATAGAGAATACAGTGTATAATATTACTTATATAGAGGACACAGTGTATTGTATTATTTATAAAGAGAACACAGTGTATAGTAATATTTAAATTGAATACACATTGTATAGTATTATTTATATAGAGAACACAGTGTATAGTAATATTTAAATAGAATGCACAGTGTATAGTATTATTTATATAGAAAACACAGTGTATAGTATTATTTAAATAGAATACACAGTGTGTAGTATTATTTATATAGAATACACAGTGTATAGTAATATTTAAATAGAATACTCAGGGTATAGTAGTATTTATATAGAGAACACCGTGTATAGTATTATTTATATAGAATACACAGTGTATAGTATTATTTATTTAGAATACACTTTGTATAGTATTATTTATATAGAGTACACAGTGTATAGTATTATTTATATAGAGAACACAGTGTATAGTAATATTTAAATAGAATGCACAGTGTATAGTATTATTTATATAGAAAACACAGTGTATAGTATTATATATATAGATAACACAGTGTATAGTAATATTTAAATAGAATGCACAGTGTATAGTATTATTTATATAGAAATCATAGTGTATCATATTATTTAAATAGAATACACAGTGTATTGTATTATTTATATAGAATACACAGTGTATAGCATTATTTAAATAGAATACACAGTGTATAGAATTATTTAAATAGAATACACATTGTATAGTATTATTTATATAGAGAACACAGTGTATAGTAATATTTAAATATAATACACAGTGTATAGTATTATTTATATAGAGAACACAGTGTATAGTAATATTTAAATAGAATACACATTGTATAGTATTATTTATATAGAGAACACAGTGTATTGTAATATTTAAATAGAATACACAGTGTATAGTATTATTTATATAGAGAACACAGTGTATAGTAATATTTAAATAGAATTCACATTGTATAGTATTACTTATATAGAGAACACAGTGTATTGTAATATTTAAATAGAATACACAGTGTATAGTATTATTTATATAGAAAACACAGTGTATAGTATTATTTAAATAGAATATACAGTGTATAGTATTATTTATATAGAATACACAGTGTATAGTATTATTAAAATAGAATACACAGTGTATAGTATTATATATATAGAGAGAACACAGTGTATAGTAATATTTAAATAGAATACACAGTGTATAGTATTATTTATATAGAAAACAGTGTATAGTATTATTAAAATAGAATACACAGTGTATAGTATTATTTAAATAGAATACACAGTGTATAGTATTATTTAAATAGAATACACAGTGTATAGTATTATTTATATAGAAACATAGTGTATAGTATTTATATAGAATACATAGTGTATAGTATTATTTATATAGAGAATACAGTATATAATATTACTTATATAGAGGACACAGTGTATTGTATCATTTATATAGAGTACACAGTGTATAGTATTATTAATATAGAGGACACAGAGTGTAGTATTCTTTATATAGAACACACAGTGTATAGTATTATTTGTATAGAAAACATAGTGTATAGTATTATTTGTATAAAATAAACAGTGTATAGTATTATTTATATAGAGGACACAGTGTATATTATTATTTATATAGAGGACACAGTGTATTGTATTATTTATATAGAGTACACAGTGTATAGTATTATGTATATAAAGAACACAGTGTATAGTGTTATTTATATAGAATACACAGTGTATAGTATTATTTATATAGAGAACACAGTGTATAGTAATATTTAAATAGAATGCACAGTGTATAGTATTATTTATATAGAAAACACAGTGTATAGTATTATTTAAATAGAATACACAGTGTGTAGTATTATTTATATAGAATACACAGTGTATAGTAATATTTAAATAGAATACTCAGGGTATAGTAGTATTTATATAGAGAACACCGTGTATAGTATTATTTATATAGAATACACAGTGTATAGTATTATTTATTTAGAATACACTTTGTATAGTATTATTTATATAGAGGACACAGTGTATATTATTATTTATATAGAGGACACAGTGTATTGTATTATTTATATAGAGTACACAGTGTATAGTATTATGTATATAAAGAACACAGTGTATAGTGTTATTTATATAGAATACACAGTGTATAGTATTATTTATATAGAGAACACAGTGTATAGTATTATTTATATAGAATACACAGTGTATAGTATTTTTTAAATAGAGAACACAGTGTATAGTATTATTTATATAGAAAACACAGTGTATAGTAATATTTAAATAGAATACTCAGTGTATAGAAATATTTATATAGAGAACACCGTGTATAGTATTATTTATATAGAATACACAGTGTATGGTAATATTTAAATAGAATACACAGTGTATAGTATTATTTATATAGAAAACACAGTGTATAGTAATATTTAAATAGAATACTCAGTGTATAGAAATATTTATATAGAGAACACCGTGAATAGTATTATTTATATAGAATACACAGTGTATAGTAATATTTAAATAGAATACACAGTGTATAGTATTTTTTATATAGAGAACACAGTGTATATAATTATTTATATAGAGGACATAGTGTATAGTATTATTTATATAGAATACACTTTGTATAGTATTATTTATATAGAGGACACAGTTTATATTATTTATATAGAGGACACAGTGTATTGTATTATTTATATAGAGTACACAGTGTATAGTAATATTTAAATAGAATACAGAGTGTATAGTATTATTTATATAGAAAACACAGTGTATAGTATTATTTATATAGAGGACATAGTGTATAGTATTATTTATATAGAATACACTTTGTATAGTATTATTTATATAGAGGACACAGTTTATATTATTATTTATATAGAGGACACAGTGTATTGTATTATTTATATAGAGTACACAGTGTATAGTAGTATTTATAAAGAGAACACAGTGTATAGTAATATTTAAAAAGAATACACATTGTATAGTATTATTTATATAGAGAACACAGTGTATAGTAATATTTAAATAGAATACACAGTGTATAGTATTATTTATATAGAAAACACAGTGTATAGTATTATTTAAATAGAATACACAGTGTATAGTATTATTTAAATAGAATATACAGTGTATAGTATTATTTATATAGTGAACACAGTGTATAGTATTATTTAAATATAATACACAGTGTATAGTATTATTTATATAGAGAACACAGTGTATAGTAATATTTAAATAGAATACACATTGTATAGTATTATTTATATAGAGAACACAGTGTATTGTAATATTTAAATAGAATACACAGTGCATAGTATTATTTATATAGAGAACACAGTGTATAGTAATATTTAAATAGAATACACATTGTATAGTATTACTTATATAGAGAACACAGTGTATTGTAATATTTAAATAGAATACACAGTGTATAGTATTATTTATATAGAGAACACAGTGTATAGTAATATTTAAATAGAATTCACATTGTATAGTATTACTTATATAGAGAACACAGTGTATTGTAATATTTAAATAGAATACACAGTGTATAGTATTATTTATATAGAAAACACAGTGTATAGTATTATTTAAATAGAATATACAGTGTATAGTATTATTTATATAGAATACACAGTGTATAGTATTATTAAAATAGAATACACAGTGTATAGTATTATATATATATAGAGAACACAGTGTATAGTAATATTTAAATAGAATACACAGTGTATAGTATTATTTATATAGAAAACAGTGTATAGTATTATTAAAATAGAATACACAGTGTATAGTATTATTTAAATAGAATACACAGTGTATAGTATTATTAAAATAGAATACACAGTGTATAGTATTACATATATAGAGAACACAGTATATAGTAATATTTAAATAGAATACACAGTGTATAGTATTATTTATATAGAATACACAGTGTATAGTATTATTAAAATAGAATACACAGTGTATAGTATTACATATATAGAGAACACAGTATATAGTAATATTTAAATAGAATACACAGTGTATAGTATTATTTATATAGAAAACACAGTGTATAGTATTATTGAAATAGAATACACAGTGTATAGTATTATTTATATAGAATACACAGTGTATAGTATTATTTAAATAGAATACACAGTGTATAGTATTATTTAAATAGAATATACAGTGTATAGTATTATTTATATAGAAAACACAGTGTATAATATTATTTAAATAGAATATACAGTGTATAGTAGTATTTATATAGAATACATAGTGTATAGCATTATGTATATAGAGAATACAGTGTATAATATTACTTATATAGAGGACACAGTGTATTGTATTATTTATAAAGAGAACACAGTGTATAGTAATATTTAAATAGAATACACATTGTATAGTATTATTTATATAGAGAACACAGTGTATAGTAATATTTAAATAGAATGCACAGTGTATAGTATTATTTATATAGAAAACACAGTGTATAGTATTATTTAAATAGAATACACAGTGTGTAGTATTATTTATATAGAATACACAGTGTATAGTAATATTTAAATAGAATACTCAGGGTATAGTAGTATTTATATAGAGAACACCGTGTATAGTATTATTTATATAGAATACACAGTGTATAGTATTATTTATTTAGAATACACTTTGTATAGTATTATTTATATAGAGTACACAGTGTATAGTATTATTTATATAGAGAACACAGTGTATAGTAATATTTAAATAGAATGCACAGTGTATAGTATTATTTATATAGAAAACACAGTGTATAGTATTATATATATAGATAACACAGTGTATAGTAATATTTAAATAGAATGCACAGTGTATAGTATTATTTATATAGAAATCATAGTGTATTATATTATTTAAATAGAATACACAGTGTATTGTATTATTTATATAGAATACACAGTGTATAGCATTATTTAAATAGAATACACAGTGTATAGCATTATTTAAATAGAATACACAGTGTATAGCATTATTTAAATAGAATACACATTGTATAGTATTATTTATATAGAGAACACAGTGTATAGTAATATTTAAATATAATACACAGTGTATAGTATTATTTATATAGAGAACACAGTGTATAGTAATATTTAAATAGAATACACATTGTATAGTATTATTTATATAGAGAACACAGTGTATTGTAATATTTAAATAGAATACACAGTGTATAGTATTATTTATATAGAGAACACAGTGTATAGTAATATTTAAATAGAATTCACATTGTATAGTATTACTTATATAGAGAACACAGTGTATTGTAATATTTAAATAGAATACACAGTGTATAGTATTATTTATATAGAAAACACAGTGTATAGTATTATTTAAATAGAATATACAGTGTATAGTATTATTTATATAGAATACACAGTGTATAGTATTATTAAAATAGAATACACAGTGTATAGTATTATATATATATAGAGAACACAGTGTATAGTAATATTTAAATAGAATACACAGTGTATAGTATTATTTATATAGAAAACAGTGTATAGTATTATTAAAATAGAATACACAGTGTATAGTATTATTTAAATAGAATACACAGTGTATAGTATTATTTAAATAGAATACACAGTGTATAGTATTATTTATATAGAAACATAGTGTATAGTATTTATATAGAATACATAGTGTATAGTATTATTTATATAGAGAATACAGTATATAATATTACTTATATAGAGGACACAGTGTATTGTATCATTTATATAGAGTACACAGTGTATAGTATTATTAATATAGAGGACACAGAGTGTAGTATTCTTTATATAGAACACACAGTGTATAGTATTATTTGTATAGAAAACATAGTGTATAGTATTATTTGTATAAAATAAACAGTGTATAGTATTATTTATATAGAGGACACAGTGTATATTATTATTTATATAGAGGACACAGTGTATTGTATTATTTATATAGAGTACACAGTGTATAGTATTATGTATATAAAGAACACAGTGTATAGTGTTATTTATATAGAATACACAGTGTATAGTATTATTTATATAGAGAACACAGTGTATAGTAATATTTAAATAGAATGCACAGTGTATAGTATTATTTATATAGAAAACACAGTGTATAGTATTATTTAAATAGAATACACAGTGTGTAGTATTATTTATATAGAATACACAGTGTATAGTAATATTTAAATAGAATACTCAGGGTATAGTAGTATTTATATAGAGAACACCGTGTATAGTATTATTTATATAGAATACACAGTGTATAGTATTATTTATTTAGAATACACTTTGTATAGTATTATTTATATAGAGTACACAGTGTATAGTATTATTTATATAGAGAACACAGTGTATAGTAATATTTAAATAGAATGCACAGTGTATAGTATTATTTATATAGAAAACACAGTGTATAGTATTATATATATAGATAACACAGTGTATAGTAATATTTAAATAGAATGCACAGTGTATAGTATTATTTATATAGAAATCATAGTGTATCATATTATTTAAATAGAATACACAGTGTATTGTATTATTTATATAGAATACACAGTGTATAGCATTATTTAAATAGAATACACAGTGTATAGCATTATTTAAATAGAATACACATTGTATAGTATTATTTATATAGAGAACACAGTGTATAGTAATATTTAAATATAATACACAGTGTATAGTATTATTTATATAGAGAACACAGTGTATAGTAATATTTAAATAGAATACACATTGTATAGTATTATTTATATAGAGAACACAGTGTATTGTAATATTTAAATAGAATACACAGTGTATAGTATTATTTATATAGAGAACACAGTGTATAGTAATATTTAAATAGAATTCACATTGTATAGTATTACTTATATAGAGAACACAGTGTATTGTAATATTTAAATAGAATACACAGTGTATAGTATTATTTATATAGAAAACACAGTGTATAGTATTATTTAAATAGAATATACAGTGTATAGTATTATTTATATAGAATACACAGTGTATAGTATTATTAAAATAGAATACACAGTGTATAGTATTATATATATATAGAGAACACAGTGTATAGTAATATTTAAATAGAATACACAGTGTATAGTATTATTTATATAGAAAACAGTGTATAGTATTATTAAAATAGAATACACAGTGTATAGTATTATTTAAATAGAATACACAGTGTATAGTATTATTTAAATAGAATACACAGTGTATAGTATTATTTATATAGAAACATAGTGTATAGTATTTATATAGAATACATAGTGTATAGTATTATTTATATAGAGAATACAGTATATAATATTACTTATATAGAGGACACAGTGTATTGTATCATTTATATAGAGTACACAGTGTATAGTATTATTAATATAGAGGACACAGAGTGTAGTATTCTTTATATAGAACACACAGTGTATAGTATTATTTGTATAGAAAACATAGTGTATAGTATTATTTGTATAAAATAAACAGTGTATAGTATTATTTATATAGAGAACACAGTGTATAGTATTAATTATATAGATTACACAGTGTATAGTATTATTTATATAGAGGACACAGTGTATATTATTATTTATATAGAGGACACAGTGTATTGTATTATTTATATAGAGTACACAGTGTATAATATTATGTATATAAAGAACACAGTGTATAGTGTTATTTATATAGAATACACAGTGTATAGTATTATTTATATAGAGAACACAGTGTATAGTATTATTTATATAGAATACACAGTGTATAGTATTTTTTAAATAGAGAACACAGTGTATAGTATTATTTATATAGAAAACACAGTGTATAGTAATATTTAAATAGAATACTCAGTGTATAGAAATATTTATATAGAGAACACCGTGTATAGTATTATTTATATAGAATACACAGTGTATGGTAATATTTAAATAGAATACACAGTGTATAGTATTATTTATATAGAAAACACAGTGTATAGTAATATTTAAATAGAATACTCAGTGTATAGAAATATTTATATAGAGAACACCGTGAATAGTATTATTTATATAGAATACACAGTGTATAGTAATATTTAAATAGAATACACAGTGTATAGTATTATTTATATAGAGAACACAGTGTATATAATTATTTATATAGAGGACATAGTGTATAGTATTATTTATATAGAATACACTTTGTATAGTATTATTTATATAGAGGACACAGTTTATATTATTTATATAGAGGACACAGTGTATTGTATTATTTATATAGAGTACACAGTGTATAGTAATATTTAAATAGAATACACAGTGTATAGTATTATTTATATAGAATACACAGTGTATAGTATTATTTATATAGAAAACACAGTGTATAGTATTATTTATATAGAGGACATAGTGTATAGTATTATTTATATAGAGGACACAGTGTATTGTATTATTTATATAGAGTACACTGTGTATAGTAGTATTTATAAAGAGAACACAGTGTATAGTAATATTTAAATAGAATACACATTGTATAGTATTATTTATATAGAGAACACAGTGTATAGTATTAATTATATAGATTACACAGTGTATAGTATTATTTATATAGAGGACACAGTGTATATTATTATTTATATAGAGGACACAGTGTATTGTATTATTTATATAGAGTACACAGTGTATAGTATTATGTATATAAAGAACACAGTGTATAGTGTTATTTATATAGAATACACAGTGTATAGTATTATTTATATAGAGAACACAGTGTATAGTATTATTTATATAGAATACACAGTGTATAGTATTTTTTAAATAGAGAACACAGTGTATAGTATTATTTATATAGAAAACACAGTGTATAGTATTATTTATATAGAGAACACAGTGTATAGTAATATTTAAATAGAATACACATTGTATAGTATTACTTATATAGAGAACACAGTGTATTGTAATATTTAAATAGAATACACAGTGTATAGTATTATTTATATAGAAAACACAGTGTATAGTATTATTTAAATAGAATATACAGTGTATAGTATTATTTATATAGAATACACAGTGTATAGTATTATTAAAATAGAATACACAGTGTATAGTATTACATATATAGAGAACACAGTATATAGTAATATTTAAATAGAATACACAGTGTATAGTATTATTTATATAGAAAACACAGTGTATAGTATTATTTAAATAGAATACACAGTGTATAGTATTATTTATATAGAATACACAGTGTATAGTATTATTTAAATAGAATACACAGTGTATAGTATTATTTAAATAGAATATACAGTGTATAGTATTATTTATATAGAAAACACAGTGTATAATATTATTTATATAGAAACATAGTGTATAGTATTTATATAGAATACATAGTGTATAGCATTATGTATATAGAGAATACAGTGTATAATATTACTTATATAGAGGACACAGTGTATTGTATTATTTATAAAGAGAACACAGTGTATAGTAATATTTAAATAGAATACATATTGTATAGTATTATTTATATAGAGAACACAGTGTATAGTAATATTTAAATAGAATGCACAGTGTATAGTATTATTTATATAGAAAACACAGTGTATAGTATTATTTAAATAGAATACACAGTGTATAGTATTATTTATATAGAATACACAGTGTATAGTATTATTAAAATAGAATAGACAGTTTATAGTAGTATTTAAATAGAATACACAGTGTATAGTATTATTTAAATAGAATATACAGTGTATAGTATTATTTATATAGAGAACACAGTGTATAGTATTATTTAAATAGAATACACAGTGTATAGCATTATTTAAATAGAATACACATTGTATAGTATTATTTATATAGAGAACACAGTGTATAGTATTATTTATATAGAATACACAGTGTATAGTATTATTTAAATAGAGAACACAGTGTGTAGTATTATTTATATAGAATACACAGTGTATAGTAATATTTAAATAGAATACTCAGGGTATAGTAGTATTTATATAGAGAACACCGTGTATAGTATTATTTATATAGAATACACAGTGTATAGTATTATTTATTTAGAATACACTTTGTATAGTATTATTTATATAGAGTACACAGTGTATAGTATTATTTATATAGAGAACACAGTGTATAGTAATATTTAAATAGAATGCACAGTGCATAGTATTATTTATATAGAAAACACAGTGTATAGTATTATATATATAGATAACACAGTGTATAGTAATATTTAAATAGAATGCACAGTGTATAGTATTATTTATATAGAAATCATAGTGTATCATATTATTTAAATAGAATACACAGTGTATTGTATTATTTATATAGAATACACAGTGTATAGCATTATTTAAATAGAATATACAGTGTATAGTATTATTTATATAGAGAACACAGTGTATAGTAATATTTAAATATAATACACAGTGTATAGTATTATTTATATAGAGAACACAGTGTATAGTAATATTTAAATAGAATACACATTGTATAGTATTATTTATATAGAGAACACAGTGTATTGTAATATTTAAATAGAATACACAGTGTATAGTATTATTTATATAGAGAACACAGTGTATAGTAATATTTAAATAGAATTCACATTGTATAGTATTACTTATATAGAGAACACAGTGTATTGTAATATTTAAATAGAATACACAGTGTATAGTATTATTTATATAGAAAACACAGTGTATAGTATTATTTAAATAGAATATACAGTGTATAGTATTATTTATATAGAAACATAGTGTATAGTATTTATATAGAATACATTGTGTATAGTATTATTTATATAGAGAATACAGTATATAATATTACTTATATAGAGGACACAGTGTATTGTATCATTTATATAGAGTACACAGTGTATAGTATTATTAATATAGAGGACACAGAGTGTAGTATTCTTTATATAGAACACACAGTGTATAGTATTATTTGTATAGAAAACATAGTGTATAGTATTATTTATGTAAAATAAACAGTGTATAGTATTATTTATATAGAGAACACAGTGTATAGTATTATTTATATAGAAAACACAGTGTATAGTATTATTTATATAGAGGACACAGTGCATAGTATTATTTATATAGAGTACACAGTGTATAGTATTATTTATATAGAGTTCACAGTGTAGAGTATTATTTATATAGAAAACACAGTGTATTGTATTATTTATATAGAGTGCAAAGTGTATAGTATTATGTATATAGAGAACACAGTGTATAGTATTATTTATATAGAAAACACAGTGCATAGTATTATTAAAATAGAATACACAGTGTATAGTATTATTTAAATAGAAAACACAGTGTATTGTATTATTTATATAGAGTGCAAAGTGTATAGTATTATGTATATAGAGAACACAGTGTATAGTATTATTTATATAGAAAACACAGTGCATAGTATTATTAAAATAGAATACACAGTGTATAGTATTATTTAAATAGAATACACAGTGTATAGTATTATTTATATAGAAAACACAGTGTATAGTATTATTTAAATAGAATGCACAGTGTATAGTATTATATATTTAGAGAACACAGTGTATAGTGATATTTAAATAGAATGCACAGTGTATAGTATTACTTATATAGAAAACACAGTGTATTGTATTATTTAAATAGAATACACAGTGTATAGTATTATTTATATAGAATACACAGTGTATAGTATTATTAAAATAGAAAACACAGTGTATAGTATTATTAAAATAGAATACACAGTGTATAGTATTATTTAAATAGTATACACAGTGTATAGTATTATTTATATAGAATACACAGTGTATAGTATTATTAAAATAGAATACACAGTGTATAGTATTATTTAAATAGAATACACAGTGTATAGTATTATTTTTATAGAATACAAAGTGTATAGTATTATTAAAATAGAATACACAGTGTATAGTATTATTTAAATAGGATACACAGTGTATAGTATTATTTAAATAGAATACACAGTGTATAGTATTATTTTTATAGAATACAAAGTGTATAGTATTATTAAAATAGAATACACAGTGTATAGTATTATTTAAATAGGATACACAGTGTATAGTATTATTTAAATAGAATATACAGTGTATAGTATTATTTATATAGAATACACTGTGTATAGTATTATTTATATAGATGACACAGTGTATAGTATTTTTTATATAGAGGACACAGTGTATAGTATTATTTATATAGAGAACACAGTGTATAGTATTATTTATATAGAATACATAGTGTATAGTATTATTTATATAGAATACACAGTGTATAGTATTATTTATATAGAATACACAGTGTATAGTTTTATTTACATAGAATACACAGTGTATAGTATTATGTCTACAGAAAACACAGTGTATAGTATTATTTAAATAGAATACGCAGTGTATAGTATTATTTATAGAGATGAGCGAACACTAAAATGTTCGAGGTTCGAAATTCGATTCGAACAGCCGCTCAATGTTCGTGTGTTCGAATGGGTTTCGAACCCCATTATAGTCTATGGGGAACAGATACTCGTTAAGGGGGAAACCCAAATCCGTGTCTGGAGGGTCACCAAGTCCACTATGACACCCCAGGAAATGATGCCAACACCTCTGGAATGACACTGGGACAGCAGGGGAAGCATGTCTGGGGGCATCTAACACACCAAACACCCTCTATTACCCCAACATCACAGCCTAACAACTACACACTTTACACACTCAATACCACCTCTCTGACAGTAGGAAAACACCTTGAAACATGTGTATTTGGCACTTGCAGTGAGGAGAGCTTGTCACCAGCAGTGAATTTGGCCCTTGTAGTAAGTTGAGGTTGGCACCAACATTTGTTTTGAAAATCAGGGTGGATTGAGCCTCTAACCAGCAGAGTTTGGGCAAATTCATGGTGGAGGGAGCCTCTAAACACGCCAGTTTGGGCAAATTCATGGTGGAGGGAGCCTCTAAAAACCCCAGTTTGGACCAATTCATGGTGGAGGGAGCCTCTAAACAGCCAAGTTTGGACCAATTCATGGTGGAGGGAGCCTCTAAACACCCCAGTTTGGGCAAATTCATGGTAGAGGGAGCCTCTAAAAAACCCAGTTTGGACCAATTCATGGTGGAGGGAGCCTCTAACCAGCCCAGTTTGGGCAAATTCATGGTGGAGGGAGCCTCTAAACAGCCCAGTTTGGGCAAATTCATGGTGGAGGGAGCCTCTAAACAGCCCAGTTTGGGCAAATTCATGGTGGAGGGAGCCTCTAACCAGCCCAGTTTGGACCAATTAATGGTGGAGGGAGCCTCTAACCAGCCCAGTTTGGGCAAATTCATGGTGGAGGGAGCCTCTAAACAGCCCAGTTTGGACCAATTCATGGTGGAGGGAGCCTCTAAAAAACCCAGTTTGGACCAATTCATGGTGGAGGGAGCCTCTAAACAGCCCAGTTTGGGCAAATTCATGGTGGAGGGAGCCTCTAACCAGCCCAGTTTGGACCAATTCATGGTGGAGGGAGCCTCTAACCAGCCCAGTTTGGGCAAATTCATGGTGGAGGGAGCCTCTAAAAACCCCAGTTTGGACCAATTCATGGTGGAGGGAGCCTCTAAACAGCCCAGTTTGGGCACATTCATGGTGGAGGGAGCCTCTAACCAGCCCAGTTTGGACCAATTAATGGTGGAGGGAGCCGCTAAACAGCCCAGTTTGGACCAATTCATGGTGGAGGGAGCCTCTAAAAACCCCAGTTTGGACCAATTCATGGTGGAGGGAGCCTCTAAACAGCCCAGTTTGGGCAAATTCATGGTGGAGGGAGCCTCTAAAAAACCCAGTTTGGACCAATTCATGGTGGAGGGAGCCTCTAACCAGCCCAGTTTGGACCAATTAATGGTGGAGGGAGGCTCTAACCAGCCCAGTTTGGACCAATTAATGGTGGAGGGAGCCTCTAAACAGCCAAGTTTGGACCAATTCATGGTGGAGGGAGCCTCTAAAAACCCCAGTTTGGACCAATTCATGGTGGAGGGAGCCTCTAACCAGCCCAGTTTGGGCAAATTCATGGTGGAGGGAGCCTCTAAACAGCCCAGTTTGGGCACATTCATGGTGGAGGGAGCCGCTAAACAGCCCAGTTTGGACCAATTCATGGTGGAGGGAGCCTCTAAAAACCCCAGTTTGGACCAATTCATGGTGGAGGGAGCCTCTAAAAAACCCAGTTTGGACCAATTCATGGTGGAGGGAGCCTCTAACCAGCCCAGTTTGGACCAATTAATGGTGGAGGGAGCCTCTAAACAGCCAAGTTTGGACCAATTCATGGTGGAGGGAGCCTCTAAAAACCCCAGTTTGGACCAATTCATGGTGGACGGAGCCTCTAACCAGCCCAGTTTGGACCAATTAATGGTGGAGGGAGCCTCTAAACAGCCAAGTTTGGACCAATTCATGTTGGAGGGAGCCTCTAAAAACCCCAGTTTGGACCAATTCATGGTGGAGGGAGCCTCTAACCAGCCCAGTTTGGGCAAATTCATGGTGAAGGGAGACTCTAAACAGCCCAGTTTGGGCAAATTCATGGTGGAGGGAGCCTCTAAACAGCCCAGTTTGGGCAAATTCATGGTGGAGGGAGCCTCTAACCAGCCCAGTTTGGACCAATTAATGGTGGAGGGAGCCGCTAAACAGCCCAGTTTGGACCAATTCATGGTGGAGGGAGCCTCTAAAAACCCCAGTTTGGACCAATTCATGGTGGAGGGAGCCTCTAAACAGCCCAGTTTGGGCAAATTCATGGTGGAGGGAGCCTCTAACCAGCAGAGTTGGTGGAAATCAGGGTGGAGGGAGCCTCTAACCAGCAGAGTTGGGGGAAATCAGGGTGGAGGGAGCCTAGTATTAGCAGAATTGTGCAACGCTTATGGTGGATGAGTATGAGGATGCGGAGGAATTGGAGAGGTTGAGTACAGACATGGAGTTTCATGTTGGGGTGCTTTACACAGGTGGGCACAAAAATGACGGCTCTACCCAGTGGTGGTTCATTTTTATCAAAGTGAGCCGGTCGGCACTCTCAGCTGACAGACGGGTGCGCTTGTCAGTGATGATGCCACCGGCTGCACTGAACACCCTCTCAGATAGGACGCTGGCGGCAGGACAGGACAGCACCTCCAAGGCATATAGGGCAAGTTCAAGCCACAGGTCCAACTTCGACACCCAATACGTGTAGGGCGCAGAGGGGTCGGAGAGGACAGGGCTGTGGTCGGAAAGGTATTCCCGCAACATGCGCCTATACTTCTCACGCCTGGTGACAATAGGACCCTCCGTGGCGGCACTTTGGCGAGGGGGTGCCATCAAGGTGTCCCAGACCTTAGACAGTGTGCCCCTCGTTTGTGTGGACCGGTGAGAACTTGGTTGCCTACTGGAGGAACTGCCCTCCCTGCCGCCAACGTCACATGCTGGAAACATCTCCATCATATTCTGCACCAATTGCCTGTGGCAAGCATTGATGCGATTGGCCCTCCCCTCTACCGGAATAAAAGACGAGATGTTGTTTTTATACCGGGGGTCAAGGATAGCAAAGATCCAGTACTGGTTGTCCTCCATGATTTTGACAATACGCTTGTCGGTTGTAAAGCACCCCAACATGAACTCAGCCATGTCTGCCACAGTGTTAGTTGGCATGACTCCTCTGGCCCCACCGGAAAGTTCAATCTCCATTTCCTCCTCATCCTCCATGTCTACCCATCCGCGCTGCAACAATGGGACGATTCGAAGTTGCCCGGAAGCCTCCTGTATCACCATCACATCATCGGACAACTCTTCTTCCTCCTCCTCCTCCTCCTCCTCCTCCTCCTCCTCCTCCTCCTCCATTAAACGCAGTGAAGCGGACAGATGTGTGGACCTACTCTCCAGCTGTGACGGATCGGATGCTATCCCTAACTCCTCTGTGTGATCTGAGTTATCCCTGATGTCAATCAGGGATTCTCTCAGAACACACAAGAGCGGGATTGTAAGGCTCACCATCGCATCCTCAGAGCTCACCCTCCTTGTGGACTCCTCAAAGACCCGTAGGATGTCACAAAGGTCTCTCATCCATGGCCACTCATGGATGAGAAACTGAGGCAGCTGACTTTGTGGCACCCTAGGGTTTTGTAGCTGGTATTCCATCAAAGGTCTCTGCTGCTCAACCACTCTATTCAACATCTGAAACGTTGAGTTCCAGCGTGTGGGGACGTCGCACAAAAGCCGGTGTTGTGGCACATGCAGGCGTTGCTGGAGAGATTTTAAGCTAGCAGCGGCTACTGTCGACTTGCGAAAGTGGGCGCACATGCGCCGCACTTTCACCAGTAGCTCTGGAACATTGGGGTAGCTCTTTAGGAAACGTTGCACCACTAGGTTGAAGACGTGGGCCAGGCATGGAACATGTTGGAGTCCGGCAAGCTCCAGAGCTGCTACCAGGTTCCGGCCGTTATCACAAACGACCATGCCTGGGCCCAGGTGCAGCGGCTCAAACCATATTGCCGTCTCATCGAGGAGGGCATCCCTCACCTCGGAGGCAGTGTGCTGTCTGTCCCCCAAGCTGATCAGCTTCAGCACAGCCTGCTGACGTCTACCAACGCCAGTGCTGCAACGTTTCCAACTCGTAGCTGGGGTCAATCTAACAGCGGAGGAGGAGGCGGTGGCGGAGGAGGAGGCGGTGGCGGAGGAGGAGGCGGTAGAGGAGGAGGAGGAGGGGGGTGTTCTTCTCGTGTCCCTGCCAGGAATGTTAGGCGGGGAGACGAGGTACACCGGGCCAGTTTGGGAAGCAGTCCCAGCCTCAACTACATTCACCCAGTGTGCCGTCAGTGAAATGTAGCGTCCCTGTCCGCATGCACTTGTCCACGCGTCGGTGGTCAAGTGGACCTTTGTGCAAAGCGCGGAACTAAGGGCCCGCCTGATGTTGAGTGACACGTGCTGGTGCAAGGCGGGGACGGCACACCGGGAGAAGTAGTGACGGCTAGGGACGGCATAGCGAGGTGCCGCAGTTGCCATCAGGTCCAGGAAGGCGGGAGTTTCAACAAGCCGGAACGCCAACATCTCCTGGGCCAGCAGTTTAGCGATGTTGGCGTTCAAGGCTTGCGCGTGTGGGTGGTTAGCAGTGTATTTCTGCCGCCGCTCCAATGTCTGAGAGATGGTGGGTTGTTGTAAAGAAACGCCTGATGGTGCCTTTGATGGTGCAGGAGAAGGAGATAAGACAGGACCAGGGGAGGATGAGGTAGAAGTCAACAAAGTGGCGGAGGCAGATGAAGTGGTGTCCTAGCTCGTCCTCTGGAGTGCATCGCCAGCACAGTCAGCAGTGGCAGTGGCAGAGGCAGAGGCAGTGGCAGAGGCAGTGGCAGTGGCGTGAACGGCAGGCGGCCTTTGTCCTGCCGTTGCTGCCTGCCACTGATTCCAGTGCTTGGATTCCAAATGACGGCGCATTGAAGTGGTGGACAGGTTGCTCTTCTCAGAGCCCCTAATCAATTTCGAGAGGCAAATTGTGCAGACAACACTATATCTGTCCTCGGCGCATTCCTTAAAAAAACTCCACACCTTCGAGAAACGTGCCCTCGAGGTGGGAGTTTTTCGGGGCTGGGTACGAACTGGAACATCTTGGGAGATTCCGGGTGTGGCCTGGCTTCGCCTAAGCTGCTGACCTCTGCCTCTGCCTCTAGCTACCCTTTTTGGTGCTGCACCTGCCTCAACATCCACACTACTTTCCCCGCTTGACATCCCCCCTGTCCAGGTCGGGTCAGTGTCCTCATCATCCACCACTTCCTCTTCCAACTCCTGTCTCATCTCCTCCTCCCGCACAATGCGCCGGTCAACTGGATGCCCTGACGGCAACTGCGTCACATCATCGTCGATGAGGGTGGGTTGCTGGTCATCCACCACCAAATCGAACGGAGATGGAGGAGACTCTAGTGTTTGAGCATCTGGACACAGATGCTCCTCTGTTAGGTTCGTGGAATCGTGACGTGGAGAGGCAGGTTGAGGGACAATGAAAGGAGCGGAGAACAGCTCTGGGGAGCAGGGACAGTTTGGGTTATTGTTCTGTAAAGCTTCGGAATTTTGGGAGGAAGGAAGACAAGACTGTTGGGTAATAGGAGGAGAGGAGGCAGAGTCTGACTGGCTGCTGGACAATGTGCTGTAAGCGTTCTCTGACAGCCATTGCAAGACCTGTTCCTGGTTCTCGGGCCTACTAAGGTTTGTACCCTGCAGTTTAGTTAATGTGGCAAGCAACCCTGGCACTGTGGAGTGGCGCAATGCTTGCTGCCCCACAGGAGTAGGCACGGGACGCCCTGTGGCTTCACTGCTACCTTGCTCCCCAGAACCATTCCCCCGACCTCGCCCACGGCCTCGTCCACGTCCCTTTCCGGGAGCCTTGCGCATTTTGAATTCCCAGTTAGAAATTGGCACTATATACCAGTAGTAAAAATTGTGGGTGCACGTAACCCCAATATATTCTTTGAATTCCCAGTCAGAAACTGGCACTGTATACCAGTAGTAAAAATTGTGGGTGCACGTAACCCCAATATATTCTTTGAATTACCAGTCAGAAACTGGCACTATATGGCAGTAGCAAGAAATGAGGGTATTTGTATTCCCAATATATTCTTTGAATTCCCAGTCAGACACTGGCACTATATGGCAGTAGCAAGAAATGAGGGTATTTGTATTCCCGATATATTCTTTGAATTCCCAGTCAGACAATGGCACTGTATACCAGTAGTAAAAATTGTGGGTGCACGTAACCCCAATATATTCTTTGAATTCCCAGTCAGACACTGGCACTATATGGCAGTAGCAAGAAATGAGGGTATTTGTATTCCCAATATATTCTTTGAATTCCCAGTCAGGCAATGGCACTGTATACCAGTAGTAAAAATTGTGGGTGCACGTAACCCCAATATATTCTTTGAATTACCAGTCAGAAACTGGCACTATATGGCAGTAGCAAGAAATGAGGGTATTTGTATTCCCAATATATTCTTTGAATTCCCAGTCAGACAATGGCACTGTATACCAGTAGTAAAAATTGTGGGTGCACGTAACCCCAATATATTCTTTGAATTCCCAGTCAGACACTGGCACTATATGGCAGTAGCAAGAAATGAGGGTATTTGTATTCCCAATATATTCTTTGAATTCCCAGTCAGACAATGGCACTGTATACCAGTAGTAAAAATTGTGGGTGCACGTAACCCCAATATATTCTTTGAATTCCCAGTCAGACACTGGCACTATATGGCAGTAGCAAGAAATGAGGGTATTTGTATTCCCAATATATTCTTTGAATTCCCAGTCAGACAATGGCACTGTATACCAGTAGTAAAAATTGTGGGTGCACGTAACCCCAATATATTCTTTGAATTACCAGTCAGAAACTGGCACTATATGGCAGTAGCAAGAAATGAGGGTATTTATAACCCCAATATATTCTTTGAATTCCCAGTCAGACAATGGCACTGTATACCAGTAGTAAAAATTGTGGGTGCACGTAACCCCAATATATTCTTTGAATTACCAGTCAGAAACTGGCACTATATGGCAGTAGCAAGAAATGAGGGTATTTGTATTCCCAATATATTCTTTGAATTCCCAGTCAGACAATGGCACTGTATACCAGTAGTAAAAATTGTGGGTGCACGTAACCCCAATATATTCTTTGAATTACCAGTCAGAAACTGGCACTATATGGCAGTAGCAAGAAATGAGGGTATTTATAACCCCAATATATTCTTTGAATTCCCAGTCAGACAATGGCACTGTATACCAGTAGTAAAAATTGTGGGTGTATATAGCCCCAATTCTATTGCTAGGGGACTTGCAGGGTATTTCTGGGGTGAAGGTGGGGGGGCACACCGTTGGAACGGGTATCGGGGTATATATCGGGTATACGGGAATACACTGACAGTGTATTCCATTCAGGATCCTGGGAAAGCTGGGTTGCGGCGAATGAGCCCGTCAGTGCCACGTTACACTGACAAGCTTCTCCCTGGAATTTAGCTCTTACAAGAGCTGTTGGTTGTCTTCTCCTTCCTATCCTAGCCTGTCCCTGCCTACCCAGAATCTAAGCCCTAGCTAGCTGGACGGAAACCTCCGTCCTCGGTGAATTGCAAGCTCAGAATGAAGCGAACCTGGGCGGCGCTGTTCTTTTAAATTAGAGGTCACATGTTTTCGGCAGCCAATGGGTTTTGCCTACTTTTCTCAACGTCACCGGTGTCGTAGTTCCTGTCCCACCTACCCTGCGCTGTTATTGGAGCAAAAAAGGCGCCAGGGAAGGTGGGAGGGGAATCGAGTAATGGCGCACTTTACCACGCGGTGTTCGATTCGATTCGAACATGCCGAACAACCTAATATCCGATCGAACATGAGTTCGATAGAACACTGTTCACTCATCTCTATACACAGTGTATAGTATTATTTATATAGAAACATAGTGTATAGTATTTATATAGAAAACATAGTGTATAGTATTATTTATATAGAGAATACAGTGTATAATATTACTTATATAGAGGACACAGTGTATTGTATCATTTATATAGAGTACACAGTGTATAGTATTATTAATATAGAGGACACAGAGTGTAGTATTCTTTATATAGAATACACAGTGCATAGTATTATTTGTATAGAAAACATAGTGTATAGTATTATTTGTATAAAATAAACAGTGTATAGTATTATTTATATAGAGAACACAGTGTATATTATTATTTATATAGAGGACACAGTGTATTGTATTATTTATATAGAGTACACAGTGTATAGTATTATGTATATAAAGAACACAGTGTATAGTATTATTTATATAGAAAACACAGTGTATAGTAATATTTAAATAGAATACTCAGTGTATAGAAATATTTATATAGAGAACACCGTGTATAGTATTATTTATATAGAATACACAGTGTATGGTAATATTTAAATAGAATACACAGTGTATAGTATTATTTATATAGAAAACACCGTGTATAGTAATATTTAAATAGAATACTCAGTGTATAGAAATATTAATATAGAGAACACCGTGAATAGTATTATTTATATAGAATACACAGTGTATAGTAATATTTAAATAGAATACACAGTGTATAGTATTATTTATATAGAGAACACAGTGTATATAATTATTTATATAGAGGACACAGTGTATTGTATTATTTATATAGAGTACACAGTGTATAGTAATATTTAAATAGAATACACAGTGTATAGTATTATTTATATAGAATACACAGTGTATAGTATTATTTATATAGAAAACACAGTGTATAGTATTATTTATATAGAGGACATAGTGTATAGTATTATTTATATAGAATACACTTTGTATAGTATTATTTATATAGAGGACACAGTTTATATTATTATTTATATAGAGGACACAGTGTATTGTATTATTTATATAGAGTACACAGTGTATAGTATTATTTATAAAGAGAACACAGTGTATAGTAATATTTAAATAGAATACACATTGTATAGTATTATTTATATAGAGAACACAGTGTATAGTAATATTTAAATAGAATACACAGTGTATAGTATTATTTATATAGAGAACACAGTGTATAGTAATATTTAAATATAATACACAGTGTATAGTATTATTTATATAGAGAACACAGTGTATAGTAATATTTAAATAGAATACACATTGTATAGTATTATTTATATAGAGAACACAGTGTATTGTAATATTTAAATAGAATACACAGTGCATATTATTATTTATATAGAGAACACAGTGTATAGTAATATTTAAATAGAATACACATTGTATAGTATTACTTATATAGAGAACACAGTGTATTGTAATATTTAAATAGAATACACAGTGTATAGTATTATTTATATAGAAAACACAGTGTATAGTATTATTTAAATAGAATATACAGTGTATAGTATTATTTATATAGAATACACAGTGTATAGTATTATTAAAATAGAATACACAGTGTATAGTATTACATATATAGAGAACACAGTATATAGTAATATTTAAATAGAATACACAGTGTATAGTATTATTTATATAGAAAACACAGTGTATAGTATTATTTAAATAGAATACACAGTGTATAGTATTATTTATAAAGAATACACAGTGTATAGTATTATTAAAATAGAATACACAGTGTATAGTATTATTTAAATAGAATACACAGTGTATAGTATTATTTAAATAGAATATACAGTGTATAGTATTATTTTTATAGAAAACACAGTGTATAGTATTATTTATATAGAAACATAGTGTATAGTATTTATATAGAATACATAGTGTATAGTATTATGTATATAGAGAATACAGTGTATAATATTACTTATATAGAGGACACAGTGTATTGTATTATTTATATAGAGTACACAGTGTATAGAATTATATATATATAGAGGACACAGTGTATAGTATTAATTATACAGAGTACACAGTGTATAGTATTATGTATATAAAGAACACAGTGTATAGTATTATTTATATAGAGAACACAGTGTATAGTATTATTTATATAGAGAACACAGTGTATAGTATTATTTATATAGAGAACACAGTGTATAGTATTATTTAAATAGAGAACACAGTGTATAGTATTATTTATATAGAAAACACAGTGTATAGTAATATTTAAATAGAATACTCAGTGTATAGAAGTATTTATATAGAGAACACCGTGTATAGTATTATTTATATAGAGGACACAGTGTATAGAATTTTTTAAATAGAGGACATAGTGTATAGTATTATTTATATAGAATACACTTTTTATAGTATTATTTATATAGAGGACACAGTGTATATTATTATTTATATAGAGGACACAGTGTATTGTATTATTTATATAGAGAACACAGTGTATAGAATTATTTAAATAGAGGACATAGTGTATAGTATTATTTATATAGAAAACACAGTGTATAGTATTTAAATAGAATATACAGTGTATAGTATTATTTATATAGAATACACAGTGTATAGTATTATTAAAATAGAATACACAGTGTATAGTATTACATATATAGAGAACACAGTATATAGAAATATTTAAATAGAATACACAGTGTATAGTATTATTTATATAGAAAACACAGTGTATAGTATTATTTAAATAGAATACACAGTGTATAGTATTATTTATAAAGAATACACAGTGTATAGTATTATTAAAATAGAATACACAGTGTATAGTATTATTTAAATAGAATACACAGTGTATAGTATTATTTAAATAGAATATACAGTGTATAGTATTATTTATATAGAAAACACAGTGTATAGTATTATTTATATAGAAACATAGTGTATAGTATTTATATAGAATACATAGTGTATAGTATTATGTATATAGAGAATACAGTGTATAATATTACTTATATAGAGGACACAGAGTATTGTATTATTTATATAGAGTACACAGTGTATAGAATTATATATATATAGAGGACACAGTGTATAGTATTAATTATATAGAGTACACAGTGTATAGTATTATGTATATAAAGAACACAGTGTATAGTATTATTTATATAGAGAACACAGTGTATAGTATTATTTATATAGAATACACAGTGTATAGTATTATTTAAATAGAGAACACAGTGTATAGTATTATTTATATAGAAAACACAGTGTATAGTAATATTTAAATAGAATACTCAGTGTATAGAATTATTTAAATAGAGGACATAGTGTATAGTTTTATTTATATAGAATACACTTTTTATAGTATTATTTATATAGAGGACACAGTGTATATTATTATTTATATAGAGGACACAGTGTATTGTATTATTTATATAGAGAACACAGTGTATAGAATTATTTAAATAGAGGACATAGTGTATAGTATTATTTATATAGAATACACTTTTTATAGTATTATTTATATAGAGGACACAGTGTATATTATTATTTATATAGAGGACACAGTGTATTGTATTATTTATATACAGTACACAGTGTATAGTATTATTTATATAGAGAACACAGTGTATAGTAATATTTAAATAGAATACACAGTGTATAGTATTATTTATATAGAATACACAGTGTATAGTATTATTTAAATAGAATGCACAGTGTATAGTATTATATATATAGAGAGAACACAGTGTATAGTAATATTTAAATAAAATACACAGTGTATATTATTATTTATACAGAAAACACAGTGTATAGTACTATTTAAATAGAATACACAGTGTATAGTATTGTTTATATAGAATACACAGTGTATAGTATTATTTAAATAGAATGCACAGTGTATAGTATTATATATATAGAGAACACAGTGTATAGTAATATTTAAATAGAATGCACAGTGTATAGTATTATTTATATAGAAAACACAGTGTATAGTATTATATATATAGAGAACACAGTGTATAGTAATAATTAAATAGAATGCACAGTGTATTGTATTATTTATATAGAAAACACAGTGTATAGTATTATTTAAATAGAATACACAGTGTATAGTATTATTTATATAGCATACACAGTGTATAGTATTATTAAAATAGAATACACAGTTTATAGTAGTATTTAAATAGAATACACAGTGTATAGTATTATTTAAATAGAATATACAGTGTATAGTATTATTTATATAGAAAACACAGTGTATAGTATTATTTAAATAGAATACACAGTGTATAGCATTATTTAAATAGAATACACATTGTATAGTATTATTTATATAGAGAACACAGTGTATATTATTATTTATATAGAATACACAGTGTATAGTATTATTTAAATATAGAACACAGTGTGTAGTATTATTTATATAGAATACACAGTGTATAGTAATATTTAAATAGAATACTCAGGGTATAGTAGTATTTATATAGAGAACACCGTGTATAGTATTATTTATATAGAATACACAGTGTATAGTATTATTTATTTAGATTACACTTTGTATAGTATTATTTATATAGAGTACACAGTGTATAGTATTATTTATATAGAGAACACAGTGTATAGTAATATTTAAATAGAATGCACAGTGTATAGTATTATTTATATAGAAAACACAGTGTATAGTATTATATATATAGAGAACACAGTGTATAGTAATATTTAAATAGAATGCACAGTGTATAGTATTATTTATATAGAAATCATAGTGTATCATATTATTTAAATAGAATACACAGTGTATAGTATTATTTATATAGAATACACAGTGTATAGTATTATTTAAATAGCATATACAGTGTACAGTATTATTTATATAGAAAACACAGTGTATAGTATTATTTAAATAGAATACACAGTGTATAGCATTATTTAAATAGAATACACATTGTATAGTATTATTTATATAGAGAACACAGTGTATAGTAATATTTAAATATAATACACAGTGTATAGTATTATTTATATAGAGAACACAGTGTATAGTAATATTTAAATAGAATACACATTGTATAGTATTATTTATATAGAAAACACAGTGTATAGTAATATTTAAATAGAATACTCAGTGTATAGAAATATTTATATAGAGAACACCGTGTATAGTATTATTTATATAGAATACACAGTGTATGGTAATATTTAAATAGAATACACAGTGTATAGTATTATTTATATAGAAAACACAGTGTATAGTAATATTTAAATAGAATACTCAGTGTATAGAAATATTTATATAGAGAACACCTTGAATAGTATTATTTATATAGAATACACAGTGTATAGTAATATTTAAATAGAATACACAGTGTATAGTATTATTTATATAGAGAACGCAGTGTATATAATTATTTATATAGAGGACATAGTGTATAGTATTATTTATATAGAATACACTTTGTATAGTATTATTTATATAGAGGACACAGTTTATATTATTATTTATATAGAGGACACAGTGTATTGTATTATTTATATAGAATACACAGTGTATTGTATTATTAAGATAGAATACACAGTGTATAGTATTATTTAAATAGAATACACAGTGTATAGTATTATTTATATAGAATACACAGTGTATAGTATTACTTATATAGAGGACACAGTGTATAGTATTATTTATATAGAGAACACAGTGTATAGTATTATTTATATAGAGAAGAGTTTATAGTATTATTTATATAGAGTACACAGTGTATAGTATTATTTAAATAGAGAACACAGTGTATAGTATTATTTAAATAGAATACACATTGTATAGTATTATTTAAATAGAATACACAGTGTATAGTATTATTTATATAGAAAACACCGTGTATAGTATTATTTAAATAGAATACACAGTGCATAGTATTATTAAAATAGAATACACAGTGTATAGTATTATTTAAATAGAATACACAGTGTATAGTATTATTAAAATAGAATACACTGTGCATAGTATTATTTAAATAGAATATACAGTGTATAGTATTATTTAAATAGAATACACAGTGTATAGTATTATTTAAATAGAATACACAGTGTATAGTATTATTAAAATAGAATACACAGTGTATAGTATTATTTAAATAGAATACACAGTATATAGAATTATTTATACAGAGGACACATTGTATAGTATTAATTATATAGAATACACTGTGTATAGTATTATTTATATAGAGGACACAGTGTATAGTATTATTTCTTTAGAATACACAGTGTATAGTATTATTTATATAGAGAACACAGAGTATAGTATTATTTATATAGAATACACAGTGTATAGTATTATTTATATAAAAAATACAGTGTATAGTATTATTTAAATAGAATACACAGTGTATAGTATTAATTAAATAGAATACACAGTGTATAGTATTATTTAAATAGAATACACAGTGTATAGTATTATTAAAATAGAATACACAGTGTATAGTATTATTTATATAGAAAACACAGTGTATAGTATTATTAAAATAGAATACACTGTGCATAGTATTATTTAAATAGAATATACAGTGTATAGTATTATTTAAATAGAATACACAGTGTATAGTATTATTTAAATAGAATACACAGTGTATAGTATTATTAAAATAGAATACACTGTGCATAGTATTATTTAAATAGAATATACAGTGTATAGTATTATTTATATATAAAACACAGTGTATAGTATTATTTAAATAGAATACACAGTGTATAGTATTATTTAAATAGAATATACAGTGTATAGTATTATTTATATAGAATACACAGTGTATAGTATTATTTATATAGAGAACACAGTGTATAGTAATATTTAAATAGAATACACAGTGTATAGTATTATTTATATAAAAAAATACAGTGTATAGTATTATTTAAATAGAATACACAGTGTACAGTATTATTTAAATAGAATATACAGTGTATAGTATTATTTATATAGAAAACACAGTGTATAGTATTATTAAAATAGAATACACAGTGTATAGTATTATTTAAATAGAATACACAGTGTATAGTATTATTTAAATAGAATATACAGTGTATAGTATTATTTATATATAAAACACAGTGTATAGTATTATTTAAATAGAATGCACAGTGTATAGTATTATATATAGAGAGAACACAGTGTATAGTAATATTTAAATAGAATGCACATTGTATAGTATTATTTATATAGAAAACACAGTGTATAGTATTATTTAAATAGAATACACATTGTATAGTATTATTTAAATAGAATACACAGTGTATAGTATTATTTAAATAGAATATACAGTGTATAGTATTATTTAAATAGAATGCACAGTGTATAGTATTATATATAGAGAGAACACAGTGTATAGTAATATTTAAATAGAATGCACAGTGTATAGTATTATTTATATAGAAAACACAGTGCATAGTATTATTTAAATAGAATACACATTGTATAGTATTATTTATATAGAATACACAGTGTATAGTATTATTAAAATAGAATACACAGTGTATAGTATTATTTAAATAGAATACACAGTGTATAGAATTATTTAAATAGAATATACAGTGTATAGTATTATTTATATATAAAACACAGTGTATAGTATTATTTAAATAGAATGCACAGTGTATAGTATTATATATAGAGAGAACACAGTGTATAGTAATATTTAAATAGAATGCACAGTGTATAGTATTATTTATATAGAAAACACAGTGTATAGTATTATTTAAATAGAATATACAGTGTATAGTATTATTTATATATAAAACACAGTGTATAGTAATATTTAAATAGAATGCACAGTGTATAGTATTATTAAAATAGAAAACACAGTGTATAGTATTATTTAAATAGAATACACAGTGTATAGTATTATTTATATAGAATACACAGTGTATAGTATTATCAAAATAGAATACACAGTGTATAGTATTATTTAAATAGAATACACAGTATATAGTATTATTAAAATAGAATACACAGTGTATAGTATTATTTATATAGAAAACACAGTGTATTGTATTATTTATATAGAATACACAGTGTATAGTATTATTAAAATAGAATACACAGTGTATAGTATTATATATATAGAATACACAGTGTATAGTATTATTTATATAGAAAACACAGTGTATAGTATTATTTAAATAGAATACACATTGTATAGTATTATTTAAATAGAATACACATTGTATAGTATTATTTAAATAGAATATACAGTGTATAGTATTATTTATATATAAAACACGGTGTATAGTAATATTTAAATAGAATGCACAGTGTATAGTATTATTTATATAGAAAACACAGTGTATAGTATTATGTAAATAGAATACACATTGTATAGTATTATTTATATAGAATACACAGTGTATAGTATTATTAAAGTAGAATACACAGTGTATAGTATTATTTATATAGAATACACTGTGTATAGTATTATTTAAATAGAATATACTGTGTATAGTATTATTTATATATAAAACACAGTGTATAGTATTATTTAAATAGAATGCACAGTGTATAGTATTATATATAGAGAGAACACAGTGTATAGTAATATTTAAATAGAATGCACAGTGTATAGTATTATTTATATAGAAAACACAGTGTATAGTGTTATTTAAATAGAATACACAGTGCATAGTATTATTAAAAGAGAATACACAGTGTATAGTGTTATTAAAATAGAATACACTGTGCATAGTATTATTTAAATAGAATATACAGTGTATAGTATTATTTAAATAGAATACACATTGTATAGTATTATTTATATAGAATACACAGTGTATAGTATTATTAAAGTAGAATACACAGTGTATAGTATTATTTATATAGAATACACTGTGTATAGTATTATTTAAATAGAATATACTGTGTATAGTATTATTTATATATAAAACACAGTGTATAGTATTATTTATATAGAATACACAGTGTATAGTATTATTTATATAGAGAACACAGTGTATAGTAATATTTAAATAGAATTCACAGTGTATAGTATTATTTATATAAAAAATACAGTGTATAGTATTATTTAAATACACACTGCAACCAACCAAGAACCCAGCCCGTCCTCTGCAGGACAGCTCATTACAAGGTTTACACACTGAAGATGAAATCACTAACTATTAGTAGTTGGAACATACAAGGGCTGAACGCCTCAGCCTTTGGATCTAAATCAAAAGATCCAGACTTCATAGACAGACTAAAAAACATAGACATTCAAATCCTCCTAGAGACATGGACCCGGGCAGATGACGAGTCCCTAACACCCATGGGCTACAAGGAACTCTCAGTGCCCGCCCAGAAAAATAAGACCACCAAACATGGCCGCCACTCAGGAGGCATACTAATATGGTACAAGGAGGAGCTCAAAGAACACGTAAAAGCTACCAAACGTGGAACTAATCACATATGGATAAAAATAAGCAGCTCCATCCTCAGCGGCCAGCAGGACATCTATCTCTGTGCAGTATATATGCCCCCACCAGGGTCTCCCTACCACGACCCCGACACTTACGAGGTCCTACAAAGGGAAGCCGTCCACTTCCAACCCAAAGGCAGAGTACTAATATGCGGAGACCTGAATGCAAGGACAGGCACAGAGATAGACTACCTGCCTCCTGACGACAACCCACATACGCACGGTAGTGAGATCCACCACCCAGAACCCACACAGACAAGAAGAAACAGCCAAGACAGAATTGTCAACAAGAGTGGGAGACAACTGCTGAACATGTGCCGAAGCCTAGGACTGTACATAATAAACGGACGTACCACAGGCGATCCCAGAGGACGCTTCACACTAAACTCTCAAGTGGGCAACAGTGTGGTGGACTATGCCATTACAGACGCAGACCTGTCAGACATTGAAGACTTCACAATCGCACCTGACTCCCATCTATCAGACCACAACCAGATCCTACTATACATGAGAACCATGAACAAAACACCCACACATGAGCCCCAACAGTCCGGCCTCTACAACTTACCAAGACATTTCAAATGGGCCAACCACCAGGCCATAGAATATACCAACGCAACCAACCGACCCGAAATCAAGACACTGCTCACAAACTTCCATACAAACACCTATCAGCCAGACCAACAGGGAGTCACCAGAGCTGTGAAGGATCTCAAGTACATCCTACAGACCACAGCAGAACTAGCAGGCCTGAAACGAACCAAATCCATAAGACAAACCAACAAACAGTCCCACAAATGGTTCGACAGCGACTGCAGAGCACTACGCCATACCCTAAGAACAGCCTCCAACCAAAAACACAGGGACCCCAACAACAAGGAGGTGAGGGAAGCCTACAACAATCTATGCAAGCAATACAAGGGCACCCTCAGAGAGAAGAAACAGAGATACCTCTCCCACAAAATCGAGCAACTAGAGGACTCCCTCCAGGACAGCTCATTCTGGGAGACCTGGCACCACATGGGCACAAAGCCCAAGAAAAACTCTCTCCACATCCAAAATGGCAATATCTGGCTCAACTACTTCAGAGGTCTCTACAAAAACATCCCAGAAGAAGAACTAACTCCAGAACAGCAACAGATAATCACCAAACTGAGGGACATGGAGAAAGTCATCAAAGACTTCCAGAACCCTCTGGACTCACCAATCACCATAAAAGATATACAGGAAAGAATTGCCCTGCTGAAAGGCAAAAAGGCCAGTGGCCCTGATGGCATCCTACCAGAGATGATCAAATACAGCCCTTCAGCAATACACGCGGCACTGGCAAAGCTATTCACCCTCGTGCTCAATGCTGGATACTTCCCCGAAGACTGGAACAAAGGGCTCATAACCCCCATCTACAAGAATGGGGACCAATATGACCCCAACAACTACAGAGGGATCTGCGTCAGCAGCACGCTGGGGAAACTGTTCAACAGCATCATCAATAACAGAATCCTCACCTTCCTCACACAACACGGGGTCCTCAGCAAGAGCCAAGCAGGGTTCATGCCAAACCACCGCACCACAGACCATATCTACACCCTGCACAGCCTCATCAAGACACACGTCCACAACACCAGAAGAGGCAAGATATTCGCCTGCTTCGTGGACTTTAAGAAGGCGTTCGACTCAGTATGGCACCCAGGCCTACTTCTAAAACTCCTAGAGAGTGGAATAGGAGGAAGAACGTACGACGTCATCAAGAGCTCCTACACCGGAAACCAGTGCAGTGTGAAGGTGAATGGGAAAAGGACCGCATACTTCCAACAGGCCCGAGGGGTCAGACAAGGCTGTAGCCTGAGCCCAACGCTCTTCAACATCTATATCAATGAACTGGCTACAGCCCTGGAGGCCTCACCAACCCCAGGCCTCACCCTGAACAATCGAGAGGTGAAGTTCCTGCTGTATGCCGATGACCTCCTACTCCTGGCCCCCACCGAGAAAGACCTCCAAGAAAGCCTGTCAGTGCTGGAAAAATTCAGCACCACATGGGCCCTACACATCAACCAGAAGAAGACCAAAATCATGGTATTTCAGAAGAAGGGCCACAATAAAGCCTCCACCACCCCACAATTCACACTGAACGGCTCCACACTGGAGAAAACCAACAACTACACCTACCTGGGGCTGGAGCTCAGCCAATCAGGAAGCTTCAAAGCAGCAATAGAAACCCTGAAAGCAAAAGCCTGCAGAACCTTCTACGCCATCAGAAGACAACTGTACCACCTCAAACCACCGGTGAGGGTCTGGCTGAAGATATTTGACGCAGTCATCACCCCGATCCTTCTCTATGGCAGTGAAGTTTGGGGCCCAGCCACCTACCCAGACCAGTCAAAGTGGGATTCCAGCCCAACAGAGAACTTCCACCTGGAGTTCTGCAAATACCTGCTCCATGTCCATCGCAACACCACCAACATAGCCTGCAGGGCAGAGCTAGGCAGACTCCCCCTATGGCTCACCATACAGAAGAGGGCGCTAGCTTTCCAGGCACACATCCAGGTGAGCAAGCCCGACTCCTACCACCACCAAGCATGGCTAAGCCACCTGAGCAAACCAGACATTCACCAACCAAACAGCAGCCAACCACCAAACCAAAAACACCAACAGATGATAACCAAGGCCGAAATAAAGGCGACCACAGAGGCAAACAGAGAGCGGTACATTGAAGAATGGAGAAATGAAATAAATAACTCCAAGAAACTCACCGTGTACCAATCCCTACAAAGGGACTACACCATGGCCACCTACCTGGAGAGAATACGCCACCCCAAGCACAGACAGACCCTGAGTCGGTACAGACTGAGCGCCCACAACCTAGAGATAGAGACGGGGCGATACAGGCAGACGTACAAGCCACGGGAGAAGAGACTGTGCCAGCACTGTGACCAGGGGGTCCTAGAAGACGAGACCCACTTCCTGCTACACTGCACCAAATACTCAGCTGTGAGGGCCGTCTACTACCAAAGACTCTCTGCCCACATCCCAGACTTCATATCTGCAGACGAGAAGAGGAAACTCTACATCCTACTGGGAGAAGAAGAGGCCACTGTGGAGATCGCTGCCCAATACGTGACCAGCTGTCACCAAACCAGAGGAAGATGAGACTCCATGGACTGTTATATTTATCCCAAAACACCCGCCCCACCCACCCCCACCTCCCCATATAGCAGCCACCAACGAAGAGGAAGACGAGACTACACGGACTGTTATACCCCAAACAAACCGCCCTGCCCCACCCCACCTCCAACCCCCCCCCCATATAGCAGTCACCAACGAAGAGGAAGATGAGACTCCATGGACTGTTATAACCCAAACCCCCCCCCCATACAGTATATAGTATTATTTATATATAAAACAAAGTGTATAGTATTATTTAAATAGAATACACAGTGTATAGTATTATTTAAATAGAATATACAGTGTATAGTATTATTTATATAGAAACACAGTGTATAGTATTATTTAAATAGAATACACATTGTATAGTATTATTTAAATAGAATACACAGTGTATAGTATTATTTATATATAAAACACAGTGTATAGTAATATTTAAATAGAATGCACAGTGTATATTATTATTTATATAGAAAACACAGTGTATACTATTATTTAAATAGAATACACATTGTATAGTATTATTTATACAGAATACACAGTGTATAGTATTATTTAAATAGAATATACAGTGTATAGTATTATTTATATATAAAACACAGTGTATAGTATTATTTAAATAGAATGCACAGTGTATAGTATTATATATAGAGAGAACACAGTGTATAGTAATATTTAAATAGAATGCACAGTGTATAGTATTATTTATATAGAAAACACAGTGTATAGTATTATTTAAATAAAATACACAGTGTATAGTATTATTTATATAGAATACACAGTGTATAGTATTATTAAAATAGAATACACAGTGTATAGTATTATTTAAATAGAATACACAGTGTATAGTATTATTTAAATAGAATATACTGTGTATAGTATTATTTATATATAAAACACAGTGTATAGTATTATTTAAATAGAATTCACAGTGTATAATATTATATATAGAGAGAACACAGTGTATAGTAATATTTAAATAGAATGCACAGTGTATAGTATTATTTATATAGAAAACACAGTGTATAGTGTTATTTAAATAGAATACACAGTGTAAAGTTTTATTTAATTAGAATACACAGTATATAGTATTATTAAAATAGAATACACAGTGTATAGTATTATTAAAATAGAATACACAGTGTATAGTATTATTTATATAGAATACACAGTGTATAGAATTATTTAAATAGAATATAAAGTGTATAGTATTATTTATATATAAAACACAGTGTATAGTATTATTTAAATAGAATGCACAGTGTACAGTATTATATATAGAGAGAACACAGTGTATAGTAATATTTAAATAGAATGCACAGTGTATAGTATTATTTATATAGAAAACACAGTGTATAGTATTATTTAAATAGAATACACATTTTATAGTATTATTTAAATAGAATATACAGTTTATAGTATTATTTATATAGAAAACAAAGTGTATAGTATTATTTAAATAGAATACACAGTGTATAGTATTATTTATATAGAATACACAGTGTATAGTATTATTAAAATAGAATACACAGTGTATAGTATTATTTATATAGAAAACACAGTGTATAGTATTATTTAAATAGAATACATATTGTATAGTATTATTTATATAGAATACACAGTGTATAGTATTATTAAAATAGAATACACAGTGTATAGTATTATTTATATAGAATACACAGTGTATAGAATTATTTAAATAGAATATACAGTGTATATTATTATTTATATATAAAACACAGTGTATAGTATTATTTAAATAGAATGCACAGTGTATAGTATTATATATAGAGAGAACACAGTGTATAGTAATATTTAAATAGAATGCACAGTGTATAGTATTATTTATATAGAAAACACAGTGTATAGTATTATTTAAATAGAATACACAGTGTATAGTATTATTTAAATAGAATACACAGTGTATAGTATTATTAAAATAGAATACACAGTATATAGTATTATTTATATAGAATACACAGTGTATAGTATTATTTATATAGAAAACACAGTGTATAGTAATATTTAAATAGAATACACAGTGTATAGTATAATTTTTTAGAATACACAGTGTAGTATTATTTAAATAGAATACACAGTGTATAGTATTATTTAAATAGAATATACAGTGTATAGTATTATTTATATATAAAACACAGTGTATAGTAATATTTAAATAGAATGCACAGTGTATAGTATTATTTATATAGAAAACACAGTGTATAGTATTATTTAAATAGAATACACATTGTATAGTATTATTTATATAGAATACACAGTGTATAGTATTATTAAAATAGAATACACAGTGTATAGTATTATTTAAATAGAATATACAGTGTATAGTATTATTTATATAGAAAACACAGTGTATAGTATTATTTAAATAGAATGCACAGTGTATAGTATTATATATAGAGAGAACACAGTGTATAGTAATATTTAAATAGAATGCACAGTGTATAGTATTATTTATATAGAAAACACAGTGTATAGTATTATTTAAATAGAATACACAGTGTATAGTATTATTTATATAGAATACACAGTGTATAGTATTATTAAAATAGAATACACAGTGTATAGTATTATTTAAATAGAATACACAGTGTATAGTATTATTAAAATAGAATACACAGTGTATAGTATCATTAAAATAGAATACACAGTGTATAGTATTATTTATATAGAAAACACAGTGTATAGTATTATTTAAATAGAATACACATTGTATAGTATTATTTATATAGAAAACACAGTGTATAGTACTATTTAAATAGAATACACAGTGTATAGTATTATTTAAATAGAATATACAGTGTATAGTATTATTTATATATAAAACACAGTGTATAGTATTATTTAAATAGAATGCACAGTGTATAGTATTATATAGAGAGAGAACACAGTGCATAGTAATATTTAAATAGAATGCACAGTGTATAGTATTATTTATATAGAAAACACAGTGTATAGTATTATTTAAATAGAATACACATTGTATAGTATTATTTATATAGAATACACAGTGTATAGTATTATTAAAATAGAATACACAGTGTATAGTATTATTTAAATAGAATACACAGTGTATAGTATTATTTAAATAGAATATACAGTGTATAGTATTATTTATATATAAAACACAGTGTATAGTATTATTTAAATAGAATGCACAGTGTATAGTATTATATATAGAGAGAACACAGTGTATAGTATTATTTATATAGAATACACAGTGTATAGTATTATTAAAATAGAATACACAGTGTATAGTATTATTTATATAGAATACACAGTGTATAGTATTAATAAAATAGAATACACAGTGTATAGTATTATTTAAATATAATACACAGTGTATAGTATTATTAAAGTAGAATACACAGTGTATAGTATTATTTATATAGAAAACACAGTGTATAGTAATATTTAAATAGAATACACAGTGTATAGTATTATTTATATAAAAAATACAGTGTATAGTATTATTTAAATAGAATACACAGTGTACAGTATTATTTAAATAGAATATACAGTGTATAGTATTATTTATATAGAAAACACAGTGTATAGTATTAATTAAATAGAATACACAGTGCATAGTATTATTAAAATAGAATACACAGTTTATAGTATTATTTAAATAGAATACACAGTGTATAGTATTATTAAAATAGAATACACTGTGCATAGTATTATTTAAATAGAATATACAGTGTATAGTATTATTTTTATAGAGTTCACAGTGTATAGTATTATTTATATAGAATACACAGTGTATAGTATTACTTATATAGAGAACACAGTGTATAGTAATATTTAAATAGAATACACAGTGTATAGTATTATTTATATAAAAAATACAGTGTATAGTATTATTTAAATAGAATACACAGTGTATAGTATTATTTAAATAGAATACACAGTGTATAGTATTATCTAAATAGACTACACAGTGTATAGTATTATTTAAATAGAATATACAGTGTATAGTATTATTTATATAGAAAACAAAGTGTATAGTATTATTTAAATAGAATACACAGTGTATAGTATTATTTATATAGAATACACAGTGTATAGTATTATTAAAATAGAATACACAGTGTATAGCATTATTTATATAGAAAACACAGTGTATAGTATTATTAAAATAGAATACACAATGTATAGTATTATTTAAATAGAATATACAGTGTATAGTATTATTTATATAGAATACACAGTGTATAGTATTACTTATATAGAGGACACAGTGTATAGTATTATTTATATAGAGAACACAGTGTATAGTATTATTTATATAGAGAAGAGTGTATAGTATTATTTATATAGAGTACACAGTGTATAGTATTATTTAAATAGAGAACACAGTGTATAGTATTATTTAAATAGAATACACATTGTATAGTATTATTTAAATAGAATACACAGTGTATAGTATTATTTATATAGAAAACACCGTGTATAGTATTATTTAAATAGAATACACAGTGTATAGTATTATTAAAATAGAATACACAGTGTATAGTATTATTAAAATAGAATACACAGTGTATAGTATTATTTAAATAGAATACACAGTATATAGAATTATTTATACAGAGGACACATTGTATAGTATTAATTATATAGAATACACTGTGTATAGTATTATTTATATAGAGGACACAGTGTACAGTATTATTTCTTTAGAATACACAGTGTATAGTATTATTTATATAGAGAACACGGAGTATAGTATTATTTATATAGAGAACACAGTGTATAGTATTATTTAAATAGAATACACAGTGTATAGTATTATTAAAATAGAATACACAGTGTATAGTATTATTTATATAGAAAACACAGTGTATAGTATTATTTAAATAGAATACACATTGTATAGTATTATTTATATAGAATACACAGTGTATAGTATTATTAAAATAGAATACACAGTGTATAGTATGATTTAAATAGAATACACAGTGTATAGAATTATTTAAATAGAATATACAGTGTATAGTATTATTTATATATAAAACACAGAGTATAGTATTATTTAAATAGAATGCACAGTGTACAGTATTATATATAGAGAGAACACAGTGTATAGTAATATTTAAATAGAATGCACAGTGTATAGTATTATTTATATAGAAAACACAGAGTATAGTATTATTTAAATAGAATACACAGTGTATAGTATTATTAAAATAGAATACACTGTGCATAGTATTATTTAAATAGAATATACCGTGTATAGTATTATTTAAATAGAATACACAGTGTATAGTATTATTTAAATAGAATACACAGTGTATAGTATTATTAAAATAGAATACACTGAGCATAGTATTATTTAAATAGAATATACAGTGTATAGTATTATTTAAATAGAATATACAGTGTATAGTATTATTTATATAGAATACACAGTGTATAGTATTATTAAAATAGAATACACAGTGTATAGTATTATTTAAATAGAATACACAGTATATAGAATTATTTATACAGAGGACACATTGTATAGTATTAATTATATAGAATACACTGTGTATAGTATTATTTATATAGAGGACACAGTGTATAGTATTATTTATTTAGAATACACAGTGTATAGTAATATTTAAATAGAATACACAGTGTATAGTATTATTTATATAGAGAACACAGTGTATAGTATTATTTATATAGAATATACAGTGTATAGTATTATTTATATAGAGAACACAGTGTATAGTAATATTTAAATAGAATACACAGTGTATAGTATTATTTATATAAAAAATACAGTGTATAGTATTATTTAAATAGAATACACAGTGTATAGCATTATTAAAATAGAATACACAGTGTATAGTATTATTTATATAGAAAACACAGTGTATAGTATTATTTAAATAGAATGCACAGTGTATAGTATTATATATAGAGAGAACAAAAAGTATAGTAATATTTAAATAGAATGCACAGTGTATAGTATTATTTATATAGAAAACACAGTGTATAGTATTATTTAAATAGAATACACAGTGTATAGTATTATTTATATAGAATACACAGTGTATAGTATTATTAAAATAGAATACACAGTGTATAGTATTATTTAAATAGAATACACAGTGTATAGTATTATTAAAATAGAATACACAGTGTATAGTATCATTAAAATAGAATACACAGTGTATAGTATTATTTATATAGAAAACACAGTGTATAGTATTATTTAAATAGAATACACATTGTATAGTATTATTTATATAGAAAACACAGTGTATAGTACTATTTAAATAGAATACAGTGTATAGTATTATTTAAATAGAATATACAGTGTATAGTATTATTTATATATAAAACACAGTGTATAGTATTATTTAAATAGAATATACAGTGTATAGTATTATTTATATATAAAACACAGTGTATAGTAATATTTAAATAGAATGCACAGTGTATAGTATTATTTATATAGAAAACACAGTGTATAGTATTATTTAAATAGAATACACATTGTATAGTATTATTTATATAGAATACACAGTGTATAGTATTATTAAAATAGAATACACAGTGTATAGTATTATTTAAATAGAATATACAGTGTATAGTATTATTTATATAGAAAACACAGTGTATAGTATTATTTAAATAGAATGCACAGTGTATAGTATTATATATAGAGAGAACACAGTGTATAGTAATATTTAAATAGAATGCACAGTGTATAGTATTATTTATATAGAAAACACAGTGTATAGTATTATTTAAATAGAATACACAGTGTATAGTATTATTTATATAGAATACACAGTGTATAGTATTATTAAAATAGAATACACAGTGTATAGTATTATTTAAATAGAATACACAGTGTATAGTATTATTAAAATAGAATACACAGTGTATAGTATCATTAAAATAGAATACACAGTGTATAGTATTATTTATATAGAAAACACAGTGTATAGTATTATTTATATAGAAAACACAGTGTATAGTACTATTTAAATAGAATACACAGTGTATAGTATTATTTAAATAGAATATACAGTGTATAGTATTATTTATATATAAAACACAGTGTATAGTATTATTTAAATAGAATGCACAGTGTATAGTATTATATAGAGAGAGAACACAGTGCATAGTAATATTTAAATAGAATGCACAGTGTATAGTATTATTTATATAGAAAACACAGTGTATAGTATTATTTAAATAGAATACACATTGTATAGTATTATTTATATAGAATACACAGTGTATAGTATTATTAAAATAGAATACACAGTGTATAGTATTATTTAAATAGAATACACAGTGTATAGTATTATTTAAATAGAATATACAGTGTATAGTATTATTTATATATAAAACACAGTGTATAGTATTATTTAAATAGAATGCACAGTGTATAGTATTATATATAGAGAGAACACAGTGTATAGTACTATTTATATAGAATACACAGTGTATAGTATTATTAAAATAGAATACACAGTGTATAGTATTATTTATATAGAATACACAGTGTATAGTATTAATAAAATAGAATACACAGTGTATAGTATTATTTAAATATAATACACAGTGTATAGTATTATTAAAGTAGAATACACAGTGTATAGTATTATTTATATAGAAAACACAGTGTATAGTAATATTTAAATAGAATACACAGTGTATAGTATTATTTATATAAAAAATACAGTGTATAGTATTATTTAAATAGAATACACAGTGTACAGTATTATTTAAATAGAATATACAGTGTATAGTATTATTTATATAGAAAACACAGTGTATAGTATTAATTAAATAGAATACACAGTGCATAGTATTATTAAAATAGAATACACAGTTTATAGTATTATTTAAATAGAATACACAGTGTATAGTATTATTAAAATAGAATACACTGTGCATAGTATTATTTAAATAGAATATACAGTGTATAGTATTATTTTTATAGAGTTCACAGTGTATAGTATTATTTATATAGAATACACAGTGTATAGTATTACTTATATAGAGAACACAGTGTATAGTAATATTTAAATAGAATACACAGTGTATAGTATTATTTATATAAAAAATACAGTGTATAGTATTATTTAAATAGAATACACAGTGTATAGTATTATTTAAATAGAATACACAGTGTATAGTATTATCTAAATAGACTACACAGTGTATAGTATTATTTAAATAGAATATACAGTGTATAGTATTATTTATATAGAAAACAAAGTGTATAGTATTATTTAAATAGAATACACAGTGTATAGTATTATTTATATAGAATACACAGTGTATAGTATTATTAAAATAGAATACACAGTGTATAGTATTATTTATATAGAAAACACAGTGTATAGTATTATTAAAATAGAATACACAATGTATAGTATTATTTAAATAGAATATACAGTGTATAGTATTATTTATATAGAATACACAGTGTATAGTATTACTTATATAGAGGACACAGTGTATAGTATTATTTATATAGAGAACACAGTGCATAGTATTATTTATATAGAGAAGAGTGTATAGTATTATTTATATAGAGTACACAGTGTATAGTATTATTTAAATAGAGAACACAGTGTATAGTATTATTTAAATAGAATACACATTGTATAGTATTATTTAAATAGAATACACAGTGTATAGTATTATTTATATAGAAAACACCGTGTATAGTATTATTTAAATAGAATACACAGTGTATAGTATTATTAAAATAGAATACACAGTGTATAGTATTATTAAAATAGAATACACAGTGTATAGTATTATTTAAATAGAATACACAGTATATAGAATTATTTATACAGAGGACACATTGTATAGTATTAATTATATAGAATACACTGTGTATAGTATTATTTATATAGAGGACACAGTGTACAGTATTATTTCTTTAGAATACACAGTGTATAGTATTATTTATATAGAGAACACGGAGTATAGTATTATTTATATAGAGAACACAGTGTATAGTATTATTTAAATAGAATACACAGTGTATAGTATTATTAAAATAGAATACACAGTGTATAGTATTATTTATATAGAAAACACAGTGTATAGTATTATTTAAATAGAATACACATTGTATAGTATTATTTATATAGAATACACAGTGTATAGTATTATTAAAATAGAATACACAGTGTATAGTATTATTTAAATAGAATACACAGTGTATAGAATTATTTAAATAGAATATACAGTGTATAGTATTATTTATATATAAAACACAGTGTATAGTATTATTTAAATAGAATGCACAGTGTACAGTATTATATATAGAGAGAACACAGTGTATAGTAATATTTAAATAGAATGCACAGTGTATAGTATTATTTATATAGAAAACACAGAGTATAGTATTATTTAAATAGAATACACAGTGTATAGTATTATTTAAATAGAATACACAGTGTATAGTATTATTAAAATAGAATACACTGAGCATAGTATTATTTAAATAGAATATACAGTGTATAGTATTATTTAAATAGAATATACAGTGTATAGTATTATTTATATAGAATACACAGTGTATAGTATTATTAAAATAGAATACACAGTGTATAGTATTATTTAAATAGAATACACAGTATATAGAATTATTTATACAGAGGACACATTGTATAGTATTAATTATATAGAATACACTGTGTATAGTATTATTTATATAGAGGACACAGTGTATAGTATTATTTATTTAGAATACACAGTGTATAGTAATATTTAAATAGAATACACAGTGTATAGTATTATTTATATAGAGAACACAGTGTATAGTATTATTTATATAGAATATACAGTGTATAGTATTATTTATATAGAGAACACAGTGTATAGTAATATTTAAATAGAATACACAGTGTATAGTATTATTTATATAAAAAATACAGTGTATAGTATTATTTAAATAGAATACACAGTGTATAGCATTATTAAAATAGAATACACAGTGTATAGTATTATTTATATAGAAAACACAGTGTATAGTATTATTTAAATAGAATGCACAGTGTATAGTATTATATATAGAGAGAACAAAGTGTATAGTAATATTTAAATAGAATGCACAGTGTATAGTATTATTTATATAGAAAACACAGTGTATAGTATTATTTAAATAGAATACACAGTGTATAGTATTATTTATATAGAATACACAGTGTATAGTATTATTAAAATAGAATACACAGTGTATAGTATTATTTAAATAGAATACACAGTGTATAGTATTATTAAAATAGAATACACAGTGTATAGTATCATTAAAATAGAATACACAGTGTATAGTATTATTTATATAGAAAACACAGTGTATAGTATTATTTAAATAGAATACACATTGTATAGTATTATTTATATAGAAAACACAGTGTATAGTACTATTTAAATAGAATACAGTGTATAGTATTATTTAAATAGAATATACAGTGTATAGTATTATTTATATATAAAACACAGTGTATAGTATTATTTAAATAGAATGCACAGTGTATAGTATTATATAGAGAGAGAACACAGTGCATAGTAATATTTAAATAGAATGCACAGTGTATAGTATTATTTATATAGAAAACACAGTGTATAGTATTATTTAAATAGAATACACATTGTATAGTATTATTTATATAGAATACACAGTGTATAGTATTATTAAAATAGAATACACAGTGTATAGTATTATTTAAATAGAATACACAGTGTATAGTATTATTTAAATAGAATATACAGTGTATAGTATTATTTATATATAAAACACAGTGTATAGTATTATTTAAATAGAATGCACAGTGTATAGTATTATATATAGAGAGAACACAGTGTATAGTATTATTTATATAGAATACACAGTGTATAGTATTATTAAAATAGAATACACAGTGTATAGTATTATTTATATAGAATACACAGTGTATAGTATTAATAAAATAGAATACACAGTGTATAGTATTATTTAAATATAATACACAGTGTATAGTATTATTAAAGTAGAATACACAGTGTATAGTATTATTTATATAGAAAACACAGTGTATAGTAATATTTAAATAGAATACACAGTGTATAGTATTATTTATATAAAAAATACAGTGTATAGTATTATTTAAATAGAATACACAGTGTACAGTATTATTTAAATAGAATATACAGTGTATAGTATTATTTATATAGAAAACACAGTGTATAGTATTAATTAAATAGAATACACAGTGCATAGTATTATTAAAATAGAATACACAGTTTATAGTATTATTTAAATAGAATACACAGTGTATAGTATTATTAAAATAGAATACACTGTGCATAGTATTATTTAAATAGAATATACAGTGTATAGTATTATTTTTATAGAGTTCACAGTGTATAGTATTATTTATATAGAATACACAGTGTATAGTATTACTTATATAGAGAACACAGTGTATAGTAATATTTAAATAGAATACACAGTGTATAGTATTATTTATATAAAAAATACAGTGTATAGTATTATTTAAATAGAATACACAGTGTATAGTATTATTTAAATAGAATACACAGTGTATAGTATTATCTAAATAGACTACACAGTGTATAGTATTATTTAAATAGAATATACAGTGTATAGTATTATTTATATAGAAAACAAAGTGTATAGTATTATTTAAATAGAATACACAGTGTATAGTATTATTTATATAGAATACACAGTGTATAGTATTATTAAAATAGAATACACAGTGTATAGTATTATTTATATAGAAAACACAGTGTATAGTATTATTAAAATAGAATACACAGTGTATAGTATTATTTAAATAGAATATACAGTGTATAGTATTATTTATATAGAATACACAGTGTATAGTATTACTTATATAGAGGACACAGTGTATAGTATTATTTATATAGAGAACACAGTGTATAGTATTATTTATATAGAGAAGAGTGTATAGTATTATTTATATAGAGTACACAGTGTATAGTATTATTTAAATAGAGAACACAGTGTATAGTATTATTTAAATAGAATACACATTGTATAGTATTATTTAAATAGAATACACAGTGTATAGTATTATTTATATAGAAAACACCGTGTATAGTATTATTTAAATAGAATACACAGTGTATAGTATTATTAAAATAGAATACACAGTGTATAGTATTATTAAAATAGAATACACAGTGTATAGTATTATTTAAATAGAATACACAGTATATAGAATTATTTATACAGAGGACACATTGTATAGTATTAATTATATAGAATACACTGTGTATAGTATTATTTATATAGAGGACACAGTGTACAGTATTATTTCTTTAGAATACACAGTGTATAGTATTATTTATATAGAGAACACGGAGTATAGTATTATTTATATAGAAAACACAGTGTATAGTATTATTTAAATAGAATGCACAGTGTATAGTATTATATATAGAGAGAACAAAGTGTATAGTAATATTTAAATAGAATGCACAGTGTATAGTATTATTTATATAGAAAACACAGTGTATAGTATTATTTAAATAGAATACACAGTGTATAGTATTATTTATATAGAATACACAGTGTATAGTATTATTAAAATAGAATACACAGTGTATAGTATTATTTAAATAGAATACACAGTGTATAGTATTATTAAAATAGAATACACAGTGTATAGTATCATTAAAATAGAATACACAGTGTATAGTATTATTTATATAGAAAACACAGTGTATAGTATTATTTAAATAGAATACACATTGTATAGTATTATTTATATAGAAAACACAGTGTATAGTACTATTTAAATAGAATACAGTGTATAGTATTATTTAAATAGAATATACAGTGTATAGTATTATTTATATATAAAACACAGTGTATAGTATTATTTAAATAGAATGCACAGTGTATAGTATTATATAGAGAGAGAACACAGTGCATAGTAATATTTAAATAGAATGCACAGTGTATAGTATTATTTATATAGAAAACACAGTGTATAGTATTATTTAAATAGAATACACATTGTATAGTATTATTTATATAGAATACACAGTGTATAGTATTATTAAAATAGAATACACAGTGTATAGTATTATTTAAATAGAATACACAGTGTATAGTATTATTTAAATAGAATATACAGTGTATAGTATTATTTATATATAAAACACAGTGTATAGTATTATTTAAATAGAATGCACAGTGTATAGTATTATATATAGAGAGAACACAGTGTATAGTATTATTTATATAGAATACACAGTGTATAGTATTATTAAAATAGAATACACAGTGTATAGTATTATTTATATAGAATACACAGTGTATAGTATTAATAAAATAGAATACACAGTGTATAGTATTATTTAAATATAATACACAGTGTATAGTATTATTAAGTAGAATACACAGTGTATAGTATTATTTATATAGAAAACACAGTGTATAGTAATATTTAAATAGAATACACAGTGTATAGTATTATTTATATAAAAAATACAGTGTATAGTATTATTTAAATAGAATACACAAGTGTACAGTATTATTTAAATAGAATATACAGTGTATAGTATTATTTATATAGAAAACACAGTGTATAGTATTAATTAAATAGAATACACAGTGCATAGTATTATTAAAATAGAATACACAGTTTATAGTATTATTTAAATAGAATACACAGTGTATAGTATTATTAAAATAGAATACACTGTGCATAGTATTATTTAAATAGAATATACAGTGTATAGTATTATTTTTATAGAGTTCACAGTGTATAGTATTATTTATATAGAATACACAGTGTATAGTATTACTTATATAGAGAACACAGTGTATAGTAATATTTAAATAGAATACACAGTGTATAGTATTATTTATATAAAAAATACAGTGTATAGTATTATTTAAATAGAATACACAGTGTATAGTATTATTTAAATAGAATACACAGTGTATAGTATTATCTAAATAGACTACACAGTGTATAGTATTATTTAAATAGAATATACAGTGTATAGTATTATTTATATAGAAAACAAAGTGTATAGTATTATTTAAATAGAATACACAGTGTATAGTATTATTTATATAGAATACACAGTGTATAGTATTATTAAAATAGAATACACAGTGTATAGTATTATTTATATAGAAAACACAGTGTATAGTATTATTAAAATAGAATACACAGTGTATAGTATTATTTAAATAGAATATACAGTGTATAGTATTATTTATATAGAATACACAGTGTATAGTATTACTTATATAGAGGACACAGTGTATAGTATTATTTATATAGAGAACACAGTGTATAGTATTATTTATATAGAGAAGAGTGTATAGTATTATTTATATAGAGTACACAGTGTATAGTATTATTTAAATAGAGAACACAGTGTATAGTATTATTTAAATAGAATACACATTGTATAGTATTATTTAAATAGAATACACAGTGTATAGTATTATTTATATAGAAAACACCGTGTATAGTATTATTTAAATAGAATACACAGTGTATAGTATTATTAAAATAGAATACACAGTGTATAGTATTATTAAAATAGAATACACAGTGTATAGTATTATTTAAATAGAATACACAGTATATAGAATTATTTATACAGAGGACACATTGTATAGTATTAATTATATAGAATACACTGTGTATAGTATTATTTATATAGAGGACACAGTGTACAGTATTATTTCTTTAGAATACACAGTGTATAGTATTATTTATATAGAGAACACGGAGTATAGTATTATTTATATAGAGAACACAGTGTATAGTATTATTTAAATCGAATACACAGTGTATAGTATTATTAAAATAGAATACACAGTGTATAGTATTATTTATATAGAAAACACAGTGTATAGTATTATTTAAATAGAATACACATTGTATAGTATTATTTATATAGAATACACAGTGTATAGTATTATTAAAATAGAATACACAGTGTATAGTATTATTTAAATAGAATACACAGTGTATAGAATTATTTAAATAGAATATACAGTTTATAGTATTATTTATATATAAAACACAGTGTATAGTATTATTTAAATAGAATGCACAGTGTACAGTATTATATATAGAGAGAACACAGTGTATAGTAATATTTAAATAGAATGCACAGTGTATAGTATTATTTATATAGAAACACAGAGTATAGTATTATTTAAATAGAATACACAGTGTATAGTATTATTTAAATAGAATACACAGTGTATAGTATTATTAAAATAGAATACACTGTGCATAGTATTATTTAAATAGAATATACCGTGTATAGTATTATTTAAATAGAATACACAGTGTATAGTATTATTTAAATAGAATACACAGTGTATAGTATTATTAAAATAGAATACACTGAGCATAGTATTATTTAAATAGAATATACAGTGTATAGTATTATTTAAATAGAATATACAGTGTATAGTATTATTTATATAGAATACACAGTGTATAGTATTATTAAAATAGAATACACAGTGTATAGTATTATTTAAATAGAATACACAGTATATAGAATTATTTATACAGAGGACACATTGTATAGTATTAATTATATAGAATACACAGTGTATAGTATTATTTATATAGAGAACACGGAGTATAGTATTATTTATATAGAGAACACAGTGTATAGTATTATTTAAATAGAATACACAGTGTATAGTATTATTAAAATAGAATACACAGTGTATAGTATTATTTATATAGAAAACACAGTGTATAGTATTATTTAAATAGAATACACATTGTATAGTATTATTTATATAGAATACACAGTGTATAGTATTATTAAAATAGAATACACAGTGTATAGTATTATTTAAATAGAATACACAGCGTATAGAATTATTTAAATAGAATATACAGTTTATAGTATTATTTATATATAAAACACAATGTATAGTATTATTTAAATAGAATGCACAGTGTACAGTATTATATATAGAGAGAACACAGTGTATAGTAATATTTAAATAGAATGCACAGTGTATAGTATTATTTATATAGAAACACAGAGTATAGTATTATTTAAATAGAATACACAGTGTATAGTATTATTTAAATAGAATACACAGTGTATAGTATTATTAAAATAGAATACACTGTGCATAGTATTATTTAAATAGAATATACCGTGTATAGTATTATTTAAATAGAATACAAAGTGTATAGTATTATTTAAATAGAATACACAGTGTATAGTATTATTAAAATAGAATACACTGAGCATAGTATTATTTAAATATTCTATTTAAATAATACTATGCACAGTGTATTCTATTTTAATAATACTATACACTGTGTATTCTATTTAAATAATACTATACACTGTGTATTCTATTTAAATAATACTATACTCTGTGTTTCTATATAAATAATACTATACACTGTGCATTCTATTTAAATATTACTATACACTGTGTTCTCTCTATATATAATACTGTACACTGTGCATTCTATTTAAATAATACTATACATTGTGTTTTATATATAAATAATACTATAAACTGTATATTCTATTTAAATAATTCTATACGCTGTGTATTCTATTTAAATAATACTATACACAGTGTATTCTATTTTAATAATACTATACACTGTGTATTCTATATAAATAATACTATACAATGTGTATTCTATTTAAATAATACTATACACTGTGTTTTCTATATAAATAATACTATACACTGTGTATTCTATTTTAATAATACTATACACTGTGTATTCTATTTAAATAATACTATACACTGTGTTCTCTATATAAATAATACTATACTCCGTGTTCTCTATATAAATAATACTATACACTGTGTATTCTAAAGAAATAATACTGTACACTGTGTCCTCTATATAAATAATACTATACACAGTGTATTCTATATAATTAATACTATACAATGTGTCCTCTGTATAAATAATTCTATATACTGTGTATTCTATTTAAATAATACTATACACTGTGTATTCTATTTTAATAATACTATACACTGTGTATTCTATATAAATAATACTATACACTGTATATTCTATTTAAATAATACTATGCTCAGTGTATTCTATTTTAATAATACTATACACTGTGTATTCTATTTAAATAATACTATACACTGTGTATTCTATTTAAATAATACTATACACGGTATATTCTATTTAAATAATACTATGCACAGTGTATTCTATTTTAATAATACTATACACTGTGTATTCTATTTAAATAATACTATACACTGTGTATTCTATTTAAATAATACTATACTCTGTGTTTCTATATAAATAATACTATACACTGTGCATTCTATTTAAATATTACTATACACTGTGTTCTCTCTATATATAATACTGTACACTGTGCATTCTATTTAAATAATACTATACACTGTGTTTTATATATAAATAATACTATAAACTGTATATTCTATTTAAATAATTCTATACACTGTGTATTCTATTTAAATAATACTATACACTGTGTATTCTATTTTAATAATACTATACACTGTGTATTCTATTTAAATAATACTATACACTGTGTTCTCTATATAAATAATACTATACTCCGTGTTCTCTATATAAATAATACTATACACTGTATATTCTATTTAAATAATACTATACACAGTGTATTCTATATAAATAATACTATACACTGTGTATTCTACTTTAATAATACTATACACTGTGTATTATATTTAAATAATACTATACACTGTGTATTCTATTTTATTAATACTATACACTGTGTATTCTATATAAATAATACTATACACTGTGTATTCTATTTTAATAATACTATACACTGTGTATTCTATATAAATAATACAATACACTGTGTTTTCTATATAAATAATACTATACACTGTGTATTCTATTTTAAAAATACTATATACTGTGTATTCTATTTAAATAATACTATACACTGTGTATTCTATTTTAATAATACTATACACTGTGTATTCTATATAAATAATACTATACACTGTGTTCTCTCTATATATAATACTATACACTGTGCATTCTATTTAATTAATACTATACACTGTGTTTTATATATAAATAATACTATACACTGTATATTCTATTTAAATAATACTATACACTGTGTATTCTATTTAAATAATACTATACACTGTGTATTCTATTTTAATAATACTATACACTGTGTATTCTATATAAATAATACTATACAATGTGTATTCTATTTAAATAATACTATACACTGTGTTTTCTATATAAATAATACTATACACTGTGCATTCTATTTAAATATTACTATGCACTGTGTTCTCTCTCTATATAATACTATACACTGTGCATTCTATTTAAATAATACTATACACTGTGTTTTATATATAAATAATACTATACAATGTATATTCTATTTAAATAATACTATACACTGTGTATTCTATTTAAATAATACTATACACTGTGTTTTCTATATAAATAATACTATACAATGTGTATTCTATTTAAATAATACTATACACTGTGTTTCTATATAAATAATACTATACACTGTGCATTCTATTTAAATATTACTATACACTGTGTTCTCTCTATATATAATACTGTACACTGTGCATTCTATTTAAATATTAGTATTATTTAAATAGAATGCACAGTGTATAGTATTATATATAGAGAGAACACAGTGTATAGTATTATTTATATAGAATACACAGTGTATAGTATTATTAAAATAGAATACACAGTGTATAGTATTATTTAAATAGAATACACAGTATATAGTATTATTAAAATAGAATACACAGTGTATAGTATTATTTATATAGAAAACACAGTGTATTGTATTATTTATATAGAATACACAGTGTATAGTATTATTAAAATAGAATACACAGTGTATAGTATTATTTATATAGAATACACAGTGTATAGTATTAATAAAATAGAATACACAGTGTATAGTATTATTTAAATATAATACACAGTGTATAGTATTATTAAAGTAGAATACACAGTGTATAGTATTATTTATATAGAATACACTGTGTATAGTATTATTTAAATAGAATATACAGTGTATAGTATTATTTATATAGAGAACACGGAGTATAGTATTATTTATATAGAGAACACAGTGTATAGTATTATTTAAATAGAATACACAGTGTATAGTATTATTAAAATAGAATACACAGTGTATAGTATTATTTAAATAGAATACACAGTGTATAGAATTATTTAAATAGAATATACAGTTTATAGTATTATTTATATATAAAACACAGTGTATAGTATTATTTAAATAGAATGCACAGTGTACAGTATTATATATAGAGAGAACACAGTGTATAGTAATATTTAAATAGAATGCACAGTGTATAGTATTATTTAAATAGAATACACAGTGTATAGTATTATTTAAATAGAATACACAGTGTATAGTATTATTAAAATAGAATACACTGTGCATAGTATTATTTAAATAGAATATACCGTGTATAGTATTATTTAAATAGAATACACAGTGTATAGTATTATTTAAATAGAATACACAGTGTATAGTATTATTAAAATAGAATACACTGAGCATAGTATTATTTAAATAGAATATACAGTGTATAGTATTATTTAAATAGAATATACAGTGTATAGTATTATTTATATAGAATACACAGTGTATAGTATTATTAAAATAGAATACACAGTGTATAGTATTATTTAAATAGAATACACAGTATATAGAATTATTTATACAGAGGACACATTGTATAGTATTAATTATATAGAATACACTGTGTATAGTATTATTTATATAGAGGACACAGTGTATAGTATTATTTATTTAGAATACACAGTGTATAGTAATATTTAAATAGAATACACAGTGTATAGTATTATTTATATAGAGAACACAGTGTATAGTATTATTTATATAGAATATACAGTGTATAGTATTATTTATATAGAGAACACAGTGTATAGTAATATTTAAATAGAATACACAGTGTATAGTATTATTTATATAAAAAATACAGTGTATAGTATTATTTAAATAGAATACACAGTGTATAGTATTATTAAAATAGAATACACAGTGTACAGTATTATTTATATAGAAAACACAGTGTATAGTATTATTTAAATAGAATACACATTGTATAGTATTATTTATATAGAAAACACAGTGTATAGTATTATTTAAATAGAATACACAGTGTATAGTATTATTTAAATAGAATATACATTGTATAGTATTATTTATATATAAAACACAGTGTATAGTATTATTTAAATAGAATGCACAGTGTATAGTATTATATAGAGAGAGAACACAGTGCATAGTAATATTTAAATAGAATGCACAGTGTATAGTATTATTTATATAGAAAACACAGTGTATAGTATTATTTAAATAGAATACACATTGTATAGTATTATTTATATAGAATACACAGTGTATAGTATTATTAAAATAGAATACACAGTGTATAGTATTATTTAAATAGAATACACAGTGTATAGTATTATTTAAATAGAATATACAGTGTATAGTATTATTTATATATAAAACACAGTGTATAGTATTATTTAAATAGAATGCACAGTGTATAGTATTATATATAGAGAGAACACAGTGTATAGTATTATTTATATAGAATACACAGTGTATAGTATTTTTTAAATAGAATACACAGTGTATAGTATTATTTAAATAGAATACACAGTATATAGTATTATTAAAATAGAATACACAGTGTATAGTATTATTTATATAGAAAACACAGTGTATTGTATTATTTATATAGAATACACAGTGTATAGTATTATTAAAATAGAATACACAGTGTATAGTATTATTTATATAGAATACACAGTGTATAGTATTAATAAAATAGAATACACAGTGTATAGTATTATTTAAATATAATACACAGTGTATAGTATTATTAAAGTAGAATACACAGTGTATAGTATTATTTATATAGAATACACTGTGTATAGTATTATTTAAATAGAATATACAGTGTATAGTATTATTTATATAGAAAACACAGTGTATAGTATTAATTAAATAGAATACACAGTGCATAGTATTATTAAAATAGAATACACAGTTTATAGTATTATTTAAATAGAATACACAGTGTATAGTATTATTAAAATAGAATACACTGTGTATAGTATTATTTAAATAGAATATACAGTGTATAGTATTATTTTTATAGAGTTCACAGTGTATAGTATTATTTATATAGAATACACAGTGTATAGTATTACTTATATAGAGAACACAGTGTATAGTAATATTTAAATAGAATACACAGTGTATAGTATTATTTATATAAAAAATACAGTGTATAGTATTATTTAAATAGAATACACAGTGTATAGTATTATTTAAATAGAATACACAGTGTATAGTATTATCTAAATAGACTACACAGTGTATAGTATTATTTAAATAGAATATACATTGTATAGTATTATTAAAATAGAATACACAGTGTATAGTATTATTTATATAGAAAACACAGTGTATAGTATTATTAAAATAGAATACACAGTGTATAGTATTATTTAAATAGAATATACAGTGTATAGTATTATTTATATAGAATACACAGTGTATAGTATTACTTATATAGAGGACACAGTGTATAGTATTATTTATATAGAGAACACAGTGTATAGTATTATTTATATAGAGAAGAGTGTATAGTATTATTTATATAGAGTACACAGTGTATAGTATTATTTAAATAGAGAACACAGTGTATAGTATTATTTAAATAGAATACACATTGTATAGTATTATTTAAATAGAATACACAGTGTATAGTATTATTTATATAGAAAACACCGTGTATAGTATTATTTAAATAGAATACACAGTGCATAGTATTATTAAAATAGAATACACAGTGTATAGTATTATTTAAATAGAATACACAGTGTATAGTATTATTAAAATAGAATAAACTGTGCATAGTATTATTTAAATAGAATATACAGTGTATAGTATTATTTAAATAGAATACACAGTGTATAGTATTATTTAAATAGAATACACAGTGTACAGTATTATTAAAATAGAATACACAGTGTATAGTATTATTTAAATAGAATACACAGTATATAGAATTATTTATACAGAGGACACATTGTATAGTATTAATTATATAGAATACACTGTGTATAGTATTATTTATATAGAGGACACAGTGTATAGTATTATTTCTTTAGAATACACAGTGTATAGTATTATTTATATAGAGAACACAGAGTATAGTATTATTTATATAGAATACACAGTGTATAGTATTATTTATATAGAGAACACAGTGTATAGTATTATTTAAATAGAATGCACAGTGTATAGTATTATATAGAGAGAGAACACAGTGCATAGTAATATTTAAATAGAATGCACAGTGTATAGTATTATTTATATAGAAAACACAGTGTATAGTATTATTTAAATAGAATACACAGTGTATAGTATTATTTAAATAGACAACACAGTGTATAGTAATATTTAAATAGAATACACAGTGTATAGTATTATTTATATAAAAAATACAGTGTATAGTATTATTTAAATAGAATACACAGTGTACAGTATTATTTAAATAGAATATACACTGTATAGTATTATTTATATAGAAAACACAGTGTATAGTATTATTTAAATAGAATACACAGTGTATAGTATTATTTAAATAGAATACACAGTGTATAGTATGATTTAAATAGAATATACAGTGTATAGTATTATTTATATATAAAACACAGTGTATAGTATTATTTAAATAGAATGCACAGTGTATAGTATTATATATAGAGAGAACACAGTGTATAGTAATATTTAAATAGAATGCACATTGTATAGTATTATTTATATAGAAAACACAGAGTATAGTATTATTTAAATAGAATACACATTGTATAGTATTATTTATATAGAATACACAGTGTATAGTATTATTAAAATAGAATACACAGTGTATAGTATTATTTAAATAGAATACACAGTGTATAGAATTATTTAAATAGAATATACAGTGTATAGTATTATTTATATATAAAACACAGTGTATAGTATTATTTAAATAGAATGCACAGTGTATAGTATTATATATAGAGAGAACACAGTGTATAGTAATATTTAAATAGAATGCACAGTGTATAGTATTATTTAAATAGAATATACAGTGTATAGTATTATTTATATAGAATACACAGTGTATAGTATTAATAAAATAGAATACACAGTGTATAGTATTATTTAAATAGAATACACAGTGTATAGTATTATTAAAATAGAATACACAGTGTATAGTATTATTTAAGTAGAATATACAGTGTATAGTATTATTTATATAGAATACACAGTGTATAGTATTAATAAAATAGAATACACAGTGTATAGTATTATTTAAATAGAATACACAGTGTATAGTATTATTTAAATAGAATGCACAGTGTATAGTATTATATAGAGAGAGAACACAGTGCATAGTAATATTTAAATAGAATGCACAGTGTATAGTATTATTTATATAGAAAACACAGTGTATAGTATTATTTAAATAGAATACACAGTGTATAGTATTATTTAAATAGAATACACAGTGTATAGTATTATTTAAATAGAATATACAGTGTATAGTATTATTTATATATAATACACAGTGTATAGTATTATTTATATAGACAACACAGTGTATAGTAATATTTAAATAGAATACACAGTGTATAGTATTATTTATATAAAAAATACAGTGTATAGTATTATTTAAATAGAATACACAGTGTACAGTATTATTTAAATAGAATATACAGTGTATAGTATTATTTATATAGAAAACACAGTGTATAGTATTATTTAAATAGAATACACAGTGTATAGTATTATTTAAATAGAATACACAGTGTATAGTATTATTTAAATAGAATATACAGTGTATAGTATTATTTATATATAAAACACAGTGTATAGTATTATTTAAATAGAATGCACAGTGTATAGTATTATATATAGAGAGAACACAGTGTATAGTAATATTTAAATAGAATGCACATTGTATAGTATTATTTATATAGAAAACACAGTGTATAGTATTATTTAAATAGAATACACATTGTATAGTATTATTTATATAGAATACACAGTGTATAGTCTTATTAAAATAGAATACACAGTGTATAGTATTATTTAAATAGAATACACAGTGTATAGAATTATTTAAATAGAATATACAGTGTATAGTATTATTTATATATAAAACACAGTGTATAGTATTATTTAAATAGAATGCACAGTGTATAGTATTATATATAGAGAGAACACAGTGTATAGTAATATTTAAATAGAATGCACAGTGTATAGTATTATTTAAATAGAATATACAGTGTATAGTATTATTTATATAGAATACACAGTGTATAGTATTAATAAAATAGAATACACAGTGTATAGTATTATTTAAATAGAATACACAGTGTATAGTATTATTAAAATAGAATACACAGTGTATAGTATTATTTAAGTAGAATATACAGTGTATAGTATTATTTATATAGAAAACACAGTGTATAGTATTATTTAAATAGAATGCACAGTGTATAGTATTATATAGAGAGAGAACACAGTGCATAGTAATATTTAAATAGAATGCACAGTGTATAGTATTATTTATATAGAAAACACAGTGTATAGTATTATTTAAATAGAATACACATTGTATAGTATTATTTATATAGAATACACAGTGTATAGTATTATTAAAATAGAATACACAGTGTATAGTATTATTTAAATATAATACACAGTGTATAGTATTATTTAAATAGAATATACAGTGTATAGTATTATTTATATATAAAACACAGTGTATAGTATTATTTAAATAGAATGCACAGTGTATAGTATTATATATAGAGAGAACACAGTGTATAGTATTATTTATATAGAATACACAGTGTATAGTATTATTAAAATAGAATACACAGTGTATAGTATTATTTAAATAGAATACACAGTATATAGTATTATTAAAATAGAATACACAGTGTATAGTATTATTTATATAGAAAACACAGTGTATTGTATTATTTATATAGAATGCACAGTGTATAGTATTATATATAGAGAGAACACAGTGTATAGTAATATTTAAATAGAATGCACATTGTATAGTATTATTTATATAGAAAACACAGTGTATAGTATTATTTAAATAGAATACACATTGTATAGTATTATTTATATAGAATACACAGTGTATAGTATTATTAAAATAGAATACACAGTGTATAGTATTATTTAAATAGAATACACAGTGTATAGAATTATTTAAATAGAATATACAGTGTATAGTATTATTTATATAGAAAACACAGTGTATAGTATTATTTAAATGGAATGCACAGTGTATAGTATTATATATAGAGAGAACACAGTGTATAGTATTATTAAAATAGAATACACAGTGTATAGTATTATTTAAATAGAATACACAGTGTATAGTATTATTTATATAGAATACACAGTGTATAGTATTATTAAAATAGAATACACAGTGTATAGTATTATTAAAATAGAATACACAGTGTATAGTATTATTTATATAGAAAACACAGTGTATAGTATTATTTAAATAGAATACACATTGTATAGTATTATTTATATAGAAAACACAGTGTATAGTATTATTTAAATAGAATACACAGTGTATAGTATTATTTAAATAGAATACACAGTGTATAGTATTATTTATATATAAAACACAGTGTATAGTATTATTTAAATAGAATGCACAGTGTATAGTATTATATAGAGAGAGAACACAGTGTATAGTAATATTTAAATAGAATGCACAGTGTATAGTATTATTTATATAGAAAACACAGTGTATAGTATTATTTAAATAGAATACACAGTGTATAGTATTATTTATATATAATACACAGTGTATAGTATTATTAAAATAGAATACACAGTGTATAGTATTATTTAAATAGAATACACAGTATATAGTATTATTAAAATAGAATACACAGTGTATAGTATTATTTAAATAGAATATACAGTGTATAGTATTATTTATATATAAAACACAGTGTATAGTATTATTTAAATAGAATGCACAGTGTATAGTATTATATATAGAGAGAACACAGTGTATAGTATTATTTATATAGAATACACAGTGTATAGTATTATTAAAATAGAATACACAGTGTATAGTATTATTTAAATAGAATACACAGTATATAGTATTATTAAAATAGAATACACAGTGTATAGTATTATTTATATAGAAAACACAGTGTATAGTATTATTTAAATAGAATACACAGTGTATAGTATTATTTATATAGAATACACAGTGTATAGTATTATTAAAATAGAATACACAGTGTATAGTATTATTTAAATATAATACACAGTGTATAGTATTATTTAAATAGAATATACAGTGTATAGTATTATTTATATATAAAACACAGTGTATAGTATTATTTAAATAGAATGCACAGTGTATAGTATTATATATAGAGAGAACACAGTGTATAGTATTATTTATATAGAATACACAGTGTATAGTATTATTAAAATAGAATACACAGTGTATAGTATTATTTAAATAGAATACACAGTATATAGTATTATTAAAATAGAATACACAGTGTATAGTATTATTTATATAGAAAACACAGTGTATTGTATTATTTATATACAATGCACAGTGTATAGTATTATATATAGAGAGAACACAGTGTATAGTAATATTTAAATAGAATGCACATTGTATAGTATTATTTATATAGAAAACACAGTGTATAGTATTATTTAAATAGAATACACATTGTATAGTATTATTTATATAGAATACACAGTGTATAGTATTATTAAAATAGAATACACAGTGTATAGTATTATTTAAATAGAATACACAGTGTATAGAATTATTTAAATAGAATATACAGTGTATAGTATTATTTATATAGAAAACACAGTGTATAGTATTATTTAAATGGAATGCACAGTGTATAGTATTATATATAGAGAGAACACAGTGTATAGTATTATTTAAATAGAATACACAGTGTATAGAATTATTTAAATAGAATATACAGTGTATAGTATTATTTATATATAAAACACAGTGTATAGTATTATTTAAATAGAATGCACAGTGTATAGTATTATATATAGAGAGAACACAGTGTATAGTAATATTTAAATAGAATGCACAGTGTATAGTATTATTTAAATAGAATATACAGTGTATAGTATTATTTATATAGAATACACAGTGTATAGTAATAATAAAATAGAATACACAGTGTATAGTATTATTAAAATAGAATACACAGTGTATAGTAATATTTAAATAGAATGCACAGTGTATAGTATTATTTATATAGAAAACACAGTGTATAGTATTATTTAAATAGAATGCACAGTGTATAGTATTATATAGAGAGAGAACACAGTGCATAGTAATATTTAAATAGAATGCACAGTGTATAGTATTATTTATATAGAAAACACAGTGTATAGTATTATTTAAATAGAATACACATTGTATAGTATTATTTATATAGAATACACAGTGTATAGTATTATTAAAATAGAATACACAGTGTATAGTATTATTTAAATATAATACGCAGTGTATAGTATTATTTAAATAGAATATACAGTGTATAGTATTATTTATATATAAAACACAGTGTATAGTATTATTTAAATAGAATGCACAGTGTATAGTATTATATATAGAGAGAACACAGTGTATAGTATTATTTATATAGAATACACAGTGTATAGTATTATTAAAATAGAATACACAGTGTATAGTATTATTTAAATAGAATACACAGTATATAGTATTATTAAAATAGAATACACAGTGTATAGTATTATTTATATAGAAAACACAGTGTATTGTATTATTTATATACAATGCACAGTGTATAGTATTATATATAGAGAGAACACAGTGTATAGTAATATTTAAATAGAATGCACATTGTATAGTATTATTTATATAGAAAACACAGTGTATAGTATTATTTAAATAGAATACACATTGTATAGTATTATTTATATAGAATACACAGTGTATAGTATTATTAAAATAGAATACACAGTGTATAGTATTATTTAAATAGAATACACAGTGTATAGAATTATTTAAATAGAATATACAGTGTATAGTATTATTGATATAGAAAACACAGTGTATAGTATTATTTAAATGGAATGCACAGTGTATAGTATTATATATAGAGAGAACACAGTGTATAGTATTATTAAAATAGAATACACAGTGTATAGTATTATTTAAATAGAATACACAGTGTATAGTATTATTTATATAGAATACACAGTGTATAGTATTATTAAAATAGAATACACAGTGTATAGTGTTATTTAAATAGAATACACAATATATAGTATTATTAAAATAGAATACACAGTGTATAGTATTATTAAAATAGAATACACAGTGTATAGTATTATTTATATAGAAAACACAGTGTATAGTATTATTTAAATAGAATACACATTGTATAGTATTATTTATATAGAAAACACAGTGTATAGTATTATTTAAATAGAATACACAGTGTATAGTATTATTTAAATAGAATACACAGTGTATAGTATTATTTATATATAAAACACAGTGTATAGTATTATTTAAATAGAATGCACAGTGTATAGTATTATATAGAGAGAGAACACAGTGTATAGTAATATTTAAATAGAATGCACAGTGTATAGTATTATTTATATAGAAAACACAGTGTATAGTATTATTTAAATAGAATACACAGTGTATAGTATTATTTATATAGAATACACAGTGTATAGTATTATTAAAATAGAATACACAGTGTATAGTATTATTTAAATAGAATACACAGTATATAGTATTATTAAAATAGAATACACAGTGTATAGTATTATTTAAATAGAATATACAGTGTATAGTATTATTTATATATAAAACACAGTGTATAGTATTATTTAAATAGAATGCACAGTGTATAGTATTATATATAGAGAGAACACAGTGTATAGTATTATTTATATAGAATACACAGTGTATAGTATTATTAAAATAGAATACACAGTGTATAGTATTATTTAAATAGAATACACAGTATATAGTATTATTAAAATAGAATACACAGTGTATAGTATTATTTATATAGAAAACACAGTGTATAGTATTATTTAAATAGAATACACAGTGTATAGTATTATTTATATAGAATACACAGTGTATAGTATTATTAAAATAGAATACACAGTGTATAGTATTATTTAAATAGAATACACAGTATATAGTATTATTAAAATAGAATACACAGTGTATAGTATTATTTAAATAGAATATACAATGTATAGTATTATTTATATATAAAACACAGTGTATAGTATTATTTAAATAGAATGCACAGTGTATAGTATTATATATAGAGAGAACACAGTGTATAGTAATATTTAAATAGAATGCACATTGTATAGTATTATTTATATAGAAAACACAGTGTATAGTATTATTTAAATAGAATACACATTGTATAGTATTATTTATATAGAATACACAGTGTATAGTATTATTTAAATAGAATGCACAGTGTATAGTATTATATAGAGAGAGAACACAGTGCATAGTAATATTTAAATAGAATGCACAGTGTATAGTATTATTTATATAGAAAACACAGTGTATAGTATTATTTAAATAGAATACACATTGTATAGTATTATTTATATAGAATACACAGTGTATAGTATTATTTAAATATAATACGCAGTGTATAGTATTATTTAAATAGAATATACAGTGTATAGTATTATTTATATATAAAACACAGTGTATAGTATTATTTAAATAGAATGCACAGTGTATAGTATTATATATAGAGAGAACACAGTGTATAGTATTATTTATATAGAATACACAGTGTATAGTATTATTAAAATAGAATACACAGTGTATAGTATTATTTAAATAGAATACACAGTATATAGTATTATTAAAATAGAATACACAGTGTATAGTATTATTTATATAGAAAACACAGTGTATTGTATTATTTATATACAATGCACAGTGTATAGTATTATATATAGAGAGAACACAGTGTATAGTAATATTTAAATAGAATGCACATTGTATAGTATTATTTATATAGAAAACACAGTGTATAGTATTATTTAAATAGAATACACATTGTATAGTATTATTTATATAGAATACACAGTGTATAGTATTATTAAAATAGAATACACAGTGTATAGTATTATTTAAATAGAATACACAGTGTATAGAATTATTTAAATAGAATATACAGTGTATAGTATTATTGATATAGAAAACACAGTGTATAGTATTATTTAAATGGAATGCACAGTGTATAGTATTATATATAGAGAGAACACAGTGTATAGTATTATTAAAATAGAATACACAGTGTATAGTATTATTTAAATAGAATACACAGTGTATAGTATTATTTATATAGAATACACAGTGTATAGTATTATTAAAATAGAATACACAGTGTATAGTGTTATTTAAATAGAATACACAATATATAGTATTATTAAAATAGAATACACAGTGTATAGTATTATTTATATAGAATACACAGTGTATAGTATTAATAAAATAGAATACACAGTGTATAGTATTATTTAAATATAATACACAGTGTATAGTATTATTAAAGTAGAATACACAGTGTATAGTATTATTTATATAGAATACACTGTGTATAGTATTATTTAAATAGAATATACAGTGTATAGTATTATTTATATAGAAAACACAGTGTATAGTATTAATTAAATAGAATACACAGTGCATAGTATTATTAAAATAGAATACACAGTTTATAGTATTATTTAAATAGAATACACAGTGTATAGTATTATTAAAATAGAATACACTGTGTATAGTATTATTTAAATAGAATATACAGTGTATAGTATTATTTTTATAGAGTTCACAGTGTATAGTATTATTTATATAGAATACACAGTGTATAGTATTACTTATATAGAGAACACAGTGTATAGTAATATTTAAATAGAATACACAGTGTATAGTATTATTTATATAAAAAATACAGTGTATAGTATTATTTAAATAGAATACACAGTGTATAGTATTATTTAAATAGAATACACAGTGTATAGTATTATCTAAATAGACTACACAGTGTATAGTATTATTTAAATAGAATATACATTGTATAGTATTATTAAAATAGAATACACAGTGTATAGTATTATTTATATAGAAAACACAGTGTATAGTATTATTAAAATAGAATACACAGTGTATAGTATTATTTAAATAGAATATACAGTGTATAGTATTATTTATATAGAATACACAGTGTATAGTATTACTTATATAGAGGACACAGTGTATAGTATTATTTATATAGAGAACACAGTGTATAGTATTATTTATATAGAGAAGAGTGTATAGTATTATTTATATAGAGTACACAGTGTATAGTATTATTTAAATAGAGAACACAGTGTATAGTATTATTTAAATAGAATACACATTGTATAGTATTATTTAAATAGAATACACAGTGTATAGTATTATTTATATAGAAAACACCGTGTATAGTATTATTTAAATAGAATACACAGTGCATAGTATTATTAAAATAGAATACACAGTGTATAGTATTATTTAAATAGAATACACAGTGTATAGTATTATTAAAATAGAATAAACTGTGCATAGTATTATTTAAATAGAATATACAGTGTATAGTATTATTTAAATAGAATACACAGTGTATAGTATTATTTAAATAGAATACACAGTGTACAGTATTATTAAAATAGAATACACAGTGTATAGTATTATTTAAATAGAATACACAGTATATAGAATTATTTATACAGAGGACACATTGTATAGTATTAATTATATAGAATACACTGTGTATAGTATTATTTATATAGAGGACACAGTGTATAGTATTATTTCTTTAGAATACACAGTGTATAGTATTATTTATATAGAGAACACAGAGTATAGTATTATTTATATAGAATACACAGTGTATAGTATTATTTATATAGAGAACACAGTGTATAGTATTATTTAAATAGAATGCACAGTGTATAGTATTATATAGAGAGAGAACACAGTGCATAGTAATATTTAAATAGAATGCACAGTGTATAGTATTATTTATATAGAAAACACAGTGTATAGTATTATTTAAATAGAATACACAGTGTATAGTATTATTTAAATAGACTACACAGTGTATAGTATTATTTAAATAGAATATACAGTGTATAGTATTATTTATATATAATACACAGTGTATAGTATTATTTATATAGACAACACAGTGTATAGTAATATTTAAATAGAATACACAGTGTATAGTATTATTTATATAAAAAATACAGTGTATAGTATTATTTAAATAGAATACACAGTGTACAGTATTATTTAAATAGAATATACACTGTATAGTATTATTTATATAGAAAACACAGTGTATAGTATTATTTAAATAGAATACACAGTGTATAGTATTATTTAAATAGAATACACAGTGTATAGTATGATTTAAATAGAATATACAGTGTATAGTATTATTTATATATAAAACACAGTGTATAGTATTATTTAAATAGAATGCACAGTGTATAGTATTATATATAGAGAGAACACAGTGTATAGTAATATTTAAATAGAATGCACATTGTATAGTATTATTTATATAGAAAACACAGTGTATAGTATTATTTAAATAGAATACACATTGTATAGTATTATTTATATAGAATACACAGTGTATAGTATTATTAAAATAGAATACACAGTGTATAGTATTATTTAAATAGAATACACAGTGTATAGAATTATTTAAATAGAATATACAGTGTATAGTATTATTTATATATAAAACACAGTGTATAGTATTATTTAAATAGAATGCACAGTGTATAGTATTATATATAGAGAGAACACAGTGTATAGTAATATTTAAATAGAATGCACAGTGTATAGTATTATTTAAATAGAATATACAGTGTATAGTATTATTTATATAGAATACACAGTGTATAGTATTAATAAAATAGAATACACAGTGTATAGTATTATTTAAATAGAATACACAGTGTATAGTATTATTAAAATAGAATACACAGTGTATAGTATTATTTAAGTAGAATATACAGTGTATAGTATTATTTATATAGAATACACAGTGTATAGTATTAATAAAATAGAATACACAGTGTATAGTATTATTTAAATAGAATACACAGTGTATAGTATTATTTAAATAGAATGCACAGTGTATAGTATTATATAGAGAGAGAACACAGTGCATAGTAATATTTAAATAGAATGCACAGTGTATAGTATTATTTATATAGAAAACACAGTGTATAGTATTATTTAAATAGAATACACAGTGTATAGTATTATTTAAATAGAATACACAGTGTATAGTATTATTTAAATAGAATATACAGTGTATAGTATTATTTATATATAATACACAGTGTATAGTATTATTTATATAGACAACACAGTGTATAGTAATATTTAAATAGAATACACAGTGTATAGTATTATTTATATAAAAAATACAGTGTATAGTATTATTTAAATAGAATACACAGTGTACAGTATTATTTAAATAGAATATACAGTGTATAGTATTATTTATATAGAAAACACAGTGTATAGTATTATTTAAATAGAATACACAGTGTATAGTATTATTTAAATAGAATACACAGTGTATAGTATTATTTAAATAGAATATACAGTGTATAGTATTATTTATATATAAAACACAGTGTATAGTATTATTTAAATAGAATGCACAGTGTATAGTATTATATATAGAGAGAACACAGTGTATAGTAATATTTAAATAGAATGCACATTGTATAGTATTATTTATATAGAAAACACAGTGTATAGTATTATTTAAATAGAATACACATTGTATAGTATTATTTATATAGAATACACAGTGTATAGTCTTATTAAAATAGAATACACAGTGTATAGTATTATTTAAATAGAATACACAGTGTATAGAATTATTTAAATAGAATATACAGTGTATAGTATTATTTATATATAAAACACAGTGTATAGTATTATTTAAATAGAATGCACAGTGTATAGTATTATATATAGAGAGAACACAGTGTATAGTAATATTTAAATAGAATGCACAGTGTATAGTATTATTTAAATAGAATATACAGTGTATAGTATTATTTATATAGAATACACAGTGTATAGTATTAATAAAATAGAATACACAGTGTATAGTATTATTTAAATAGAATACACAGTGTATAGTATTATTAAAATAGAATACACAGTGTATAGTATTATTTAAGTAGAATATACAGTGTATAGTATTATTTATATAGAAAACACAGTGTATAGTATTATTTAAATAGAATGCACAGTGTATAGTATTATATAGAGAGAGAACACAGTGCATAGTAATATTTAAATAGAATGCACAGTGTATAGTATTATTTATATAGAAAACACAGTGTATAGTATTATTTAAATAGAATGCACAGTGTATAGTATTATATAGAGAGAGAACACAGTGCATAGTAATATTTAAATAGAATGCACAGTGTATAGTATTATTTATATAGAAAACACAGTGTATAGTATTATTTAAATAGAATACACATTGTATAGTATTATTTATATAGAATACACAGTGTATAGTATTATTAAAATAGAATACACAGTGTATAGTATTATTTAAATATAATACACAGTGTATAGTATTATTTAAATAGAATATACAGTGTATAGTATTATTTATATATAAAACACAGTGTATAGTATTATTTAAATAGAATGCACAGTGTATAGTATTATATATAGAGAGAACACAGTGTATAGTATTATTTATATAGAATACACAGTGTATAGTATTATTAAAATAGAATACACAGTGTATAGTATTATTTAAATAGAATACACAGTATATAGTATTATTAAAATAGAATACACAGTGTATAGTATTATTTATATAGAAAACACAGTGTATTGTATTATTTATATAGAATGCACAGTGTATAGTATTATATATAGAGAGAACACAGTGTATAGTAATATTTAAATAGAATGCACATTGTATAGTATTATTTATATAGAAAACACAGTGTATAGTATTATTTAAATAGAATACACATTGTATAGTATTATTTATATAGAAAACACAGTGTATAGTATTATTAAAATAGAATACACAGTGTATAGTATTATTTAAATAGAATACACAGTGTATAGAATTATTTAAATAGAATATACAGTGTATAGTATTATTTATATAGAAAACACAGTGTATAGTATTATTTAAATGGAATGCACAGTGTATAGTATTATATATAGAGAGAACACAGTGTATAGTATTATTAAAATAGAATACACAGTGTATAGTATTATTTAAATAGAATACACAGTGTATAGTATTATTTATATAGAATACACAGTGTATAGTATTATTAAAATAGAATACACAGTGTATAGTATTATTAAAATAGAATACACAGTGTATAGTATTATTTATATAGAAAACACAGTGTATAGTATTATTTAAATAGAATACACATTGTATAGTATTATTTATATAGAAAACACAGTGTATAGTATTATTTAAATAGAATACACAGTGTATAGTATTATTTAAATAGAATACACAGTGTATAGTATTATTTATATATAAAACACAGTGTATAGTATTATTTAAATAGAATGCACAGTGTATAGTATTATATAGAGAGAGAACACAGTGTATAGTAATATTTAAATAGAATGCACAGTGTATAGTATTATTTATATAGAAAACACAGTGTATAGTATTATTTAAATAGAATACACAGTGTATAGTATTATTTATATAGAATACACAGTGTATAGTATTATTAAAATAGAATACACAGTGTATAGTATTATTTAAATAGAATACACAGTATATAGTATTATTAAAATAGAATACACAGTGTATAGTATTATTTAAATAGAATATACAGTGTATAGTATTATTTATATATAAAACACAGTGTATAGTATTATTTAAATAGAATGCACAGTGTATAGTATTATATATAGAGAGAACACAGTGTATAGTATTATTTATATAGAATACACAGTGTATAGTATTATTAAAATAGAATACACAGTGTATAGTATTATTTAAATAGAATACACAGTATATAGTATTATTAAAATAGAATACACAGTGTATAGTATTATTTATATAGAAAACACAGTGTATAGTATTATTTAAATAGAATACACAGTGTATAGTATTATTTATATAGAATACACAGTGTATAGTATTATTAAAATAGAATACACAGTGTATAGTATTATTTAAATATAATACACAGTGTATAGTATTATTTAAATAGAATATACAGTGTATAGTATTATTTATATATAAAACACAGTGTATAGTATTATTTAAATAGAATGCACAGTGTATAGTATTATATATAGAGAGAACACAGTGTATAGTATTATTTATATAGAATACACAGTGTATAGTATTATTAAAATAGAATACACAGTGTATAGTATTATTTAAATAGAATACACAGTATATAGTATTATTAAAATAGAATACACAGTGTATAGTATTATTTATATAGAAAACACAGTGTATTGTATTATTTATATACAATGCACAGTGTATAGTATTATATATAGAGAGAACACAGTGTATAGTAATATTTAAATAGAATGCACATTGTATAGTATTATTTATATAGAAAACACAGTGTATAGTATTATTTAAATAGAATACACATTGTATAGTATTATTTATATAGAATACACAGTGTATAGTATTATTAAAATAGAATACACAGTGTATAGTATTATTTAAATAGAATACACAGTGTATAGAATTATTTAAATAGAATATACAGTGTATAGTATTATTTATATAGAAAACACAGTGTATAGTATTATTTAAATGGAATGCACAGTGTATAGTATTATATATAGAGAGAACACAGTGTATAGTATTATTTAAATAGAATACACAGTGTATAGAATTATTTAAATAGAATATACAGTGTATAGTATTATTTATATATAAAACACAGTGTATAGTATTATTTAAATAGAATGCACAGTGTATAGTATTATATATAGAGAGAACACAGTGTATAGTAATATTTAAATAGAATGCACAGTGTATAGTATTATTTAAATAGAATATACAGTGTATAGTATTATTTATATAGAATACACAGTGTATAGTAATAATAAAATAGAATACACAGTGTATAGTATTATTTAAATAGAATACACAGTGTATAGTATTATTAAAATAGAATACACAGTGTATAGTATTATTTAAGTAGAATATACAGTGTATAGTATTATTTATATAGAAAACACAGTGTATAGTATTATTTAAATAGAATGCACAGTGTATAGTATTATATAGAGAGAGAACACAGTGCATAGTAATATTTAAATAGAATGCACAGTGTATAGTATTATTTATATAGAAAACACAGTGTATAGTATTATTTAAATAGAATGCACAGTGTATAGTATTATATAGAGAGAGAACACAGTGCATAGTAATATTTAAATAGAATGCACAGTGTATAGTATTATTTATATAGAAAACACAGTGTATAGTATTATTTAAATAGAATACACATTGTATAGTATTATTTATATAGAATACACAGTGTATAGTATTATTAAAATAGAATACACAGTGTATAGTATTATTTAAATATAATACGCAGTGTATAGTATTATTTAAATAGAATATACAGTGTATAGTATTATTTATATATAAAACACAGTGTATAGTATTATTTAAATAGAATGCACAGTGTATAGTATTATATATAGAGAGAACACAGTGTATAGTATTATTTATATAGAATACACAGTGTATAGTATTATTAAAATAGAATACACAGTGTATAGTATTATTTAAATAGAATACACAGTATATAGTATTATTAAAATAGAATACACAGTGTATAGTATTATTTATATAGAAAACACAGTGTATTGTATTATTTATATACAATGCACAGTGTATAGTATTATATATAGAGAGAACACAGTGTATAGTAATATTTAAATAGAATGCACATTGTATAGTATTATTTATATAGAAAACACAGTGTATAGTATTATTTAAATAGAATACACATTGTATAGTATTATTTATATAGAATACACAGTGTATAGTATTATTAAAATAGAATACACAGTGTATAGTATTATTTAAATAGAATACACAGTGTATAGAATTATTTAAATAGAATATACAGTGTATAGTATTATTGATATAGAAAACACAGTGTATAGTATTATTTAAATGGAATGCACAGTGTATAGTATTATATATAGAGAGAACACAGTGTATAGTATTATTAAAATAGAATACACAGTGTATAGTATTATTTAAATAGAATACACAGTGTATAGTATTATTTATATAGAATACACAGTGTATAGTATTATTAAAATAGAATACACAGTGTATAGTGTTATTTAAATAGAATACACAATATATAGTATTATTAAAATAGAATACACAGTGTATAGTATTATTAAAATAGAATACACAGTGTATAGTATTATTTATATAGAAAACACAGTGTATAGTATTATTTAAATAGAATACACATTGTATAGTATTATTTATATAGAAAACACAGTGTATAGTATTATTTAAATAGAATACACAGTGTATAGTATTATTTAAATAGAATACACAGTGTATAGTATTATTTATATATAAAACACAGTGTATAGTATTATTTAAATAGAATGCACAGTGTATAGTATTATATAGAGAGAGAACACAGTGTATAGTAATATTTAAATAGAATGCACAGTGTATAGTATTATTTATATAGAAAACACAGTGTATAGTATTATTTAAATAGAATACACAGTGTATAGTATTATTTATATAGAATACACAGTGTATAGTATTATTAAAATAGAATACACAGTGTATAGTATTATTTAAATAGAATACACAGTATATAGTATTATTAAAATAGAATACACAGTGTATAGTATTATTTAAATAGAATATACAGTGTATAGTATTATTTATATATAAAACACAGTGTATAGTATTATTTAAATAGAATGCACAGTGTATAGTATTATATATAGAGAGAACACAGTGTATAGTATTATTTATATAGAATACACAGTGTATAGTATTATTAAAATAGAATACACAGTGTATAGTATTATTTAAATAGAATACACAGTATATAGTATTATTAAAATAGAATACACAGTGTATAGTATTATTTATATAGAAAACACAGTGTATAGTATTATTTAAATAGAATATACAGTGTATAGTATTATTTATATATAAAACACAGTGTATAGTATTATTAAAATAGAATACACAGTGTATAGTATTATTTAAATAGAATACACAGTATATAGTATTATTAAAATAGAATACACAGTGTATAGTATTATTTAAATAGAATATACAATGTATAGTATTATTTATATATAAAACACAGTGTATAGTATTATTTAAATAGAATGCACAGTGTATAGTATTATATATAGAGAGAACACAGTGTATAGTAATATTTAAATAGAATGCACATTGTATAGTATTATTTATATAGAAAACACAGTGTATAGTATTATTTAAATAGAATACACATTGTATAGTATTATTTATATAGAATACACAGTATATAGTATTATTTAAATAGAATGCACAGTGTATAGTATTATATAGAGAGAGAACACAGTGCATAGTAATATTTAAATAGAATGCACAGTGTATAGTATTATTTATATAGAAAACACAGTGTATAGTATTATTTAAATAGAATACACATTGTATAGTATTATTTATATAGAATACACAGTGTATAGTATTATTTAAATATAATACGCAGTGTATAGTATTATTTAAATAGAATATACAGTGTATAGTATTATTTATATATAAAACACAGTGTATAGTATTATTTAAATAGAATGCACAGTGTATAGTATTATATATAGAGAGAACACAGTGTATAGTATTATTTATATAGAATACACAGTGTATAGTATTATTAAAATAGAATACACAGTGTATAGTATTATTTAAATAGAATACACAGTATATAGTATTATTAAAATAGAATACACAGTGTATAGTATTATTTATATAGAAAACACAGTGTATTGTATTATTTATATACAATGCACAGTGTATAGTATTATATATAGAGAGAACACAGTGTATAGTAATATTTAAATAGAATGCACATTGTATAGTATTATTTATATAGAAAACACAGTGTATAGTATTATTTAAATAGAATACACATTGTATAGTATTATTTATATAGAATACACAGTGTATAGTATTATTAAAATAGAATACACAGTGTATAGTATTATTTAAATAGAATACACAGTGTATAGAATTATTTAAATAGAATATACAGTGTATAGTATTATTGATATAGAAAACACAGTGTATAGTATTATTTAAATGGAATGCACAGTGTATAGTATTATATATAGAGAGAACACAGTGTATAGTATTATTAAAATAGAATACACAGTGTATAGTATTATTTAAATAGAATACACAGTGTATAGTATTATTTATATAGAATACACAGTGTATAGTATTATTAAAATAGAATACACAGTGTATAGTGTTATTTAAATAGAATACACAATATATAGTATTATTAAAATAGAATACACAGTGTATAGTATTATTAAAATAGAATACACAGTGTATAGTATTATTTATATAGAAAACACAGTGTATAGTATTATTTAAATAGAATACACATTGTATAGTATTATTTATATAGAAAACACAGTGTATAGTATTATTTAAATAGAATACACAGTGTATAGTATTATTTAAATAGAATACACAGTGTATAGTATTATTTATATATAAAACACAGTGTATAGTATTATTTAAATAGAATGCACAGTGTATAGTATTATATAGAGAGAGAACACAGTGTATAGTAATATTTAAATAGAATGCACAGTGTATAGTATTATTTATATAGAAAACACAGTGTATAGTATTATTTAAATAGAATACACAGTGTATAGTATTATTTATATAGAATACACAGTGTATAGTATTATTAAAATAGAATACACAGTGTATAGTATTATTTAAATAGAATACACAGTATATAGTATTATTAAAATAGAATACACAGTGTATAGTATTATTTAAATAGAATATACAGTGTATAGTATTATTTATATATAAAACACAGTGTATAGTATTATTTAAATAGAATGCACAGTGTATAGTATTATATATAGAGAGAACACAGTGTATAGTATTATTTATATAGAATACACAGTGTATAGTATTATTAAAATAGAATACACAGTGTATAGTATTATTTAAATAGAATACACAGTATATAGTATTATTAAAATAGAATACACAGTGTATAGTATTATTTATATAGAAAACACAGTGTATAGTATTATTTAAATAGAATACACAGTGTATAGTATTATTTATATAGAATACACAGTGTATAGTATTATTAAAATAGAATACACAGTGTATAGTATTATTTAAATAGAATACACAGTATATAGTATTATTAAAATAGAATACACAGTGTATAGTATTATTTAAATAGAATATACAATGTATAGTATTATTTATATATAAAACACAGTGTATAGTATTATTTAAATAGAATGCACAGTGTATAGTATTATATATAGAGAGAACACAGTGTATAGTAATATTTAAATAGAATGCACATTGTATAGTATTATTTATATAGAAAACACAGTGTATAGTATTATTTAAATAGAATACACATTGTATAGTATTATTTATATAGAATACACAGTGTATAGTATTATTAAAATAGAATACACAGTGTATAGTATTATTTAAATAGAATACACAGTGTATAGAATTATTTAAATAGAATATACAGTGTATAGTATTATTTATATAGAAAACACAGTGTATAGTATTATTTAAATAGAATACACAGTGTATAGTATTATTTAAATAGAATACACAGTGTATAGTATTATTTATATATAAAACACAGTGTATAGTATTATTTAAATAGAATGCACAGTGTATAGTATTATATAGAGAGAGAACACAGTGTATAGTAATATTTAAATAGAATGCACAGTGTATAGTATTATTTATATAGAAAACACAGTGTATAGTATTATTTAAATAGAATACACAGTGTATAGTATTATTTATATAGAATACACAGTGTATAGTATTATTAAAATAGAATACACAGTGTATAGTATTATTTAAATAGAATACACAGTATATAGTATTATTAAAATAGAATACACAGTGTATAATATTATTTAAATAGAATATACAGTGTATAGTATTATTTATATATAAAACACAGTGTATAGTATTATTTAAATAGAATGCACAGTGTATAGTATTATATATAGAGAGAACACAGTGTATAGTATTATTTATATAGAATACACAGTGTATAGTATTATTAAAATAGAATACACAGTGTATAGTATTATTTAAATAGAATACACAGTATATAGTATTATTAAAATAGAATACACAGTGTATAGTATTATTTATATAGAAAACACAGTGTATAGTATTATTTAAATAGAATACACAGTGTATAGTATTATTTATATAGAATACACAGTGTATAGTATTATTAAAATAGAATACACAGTGTATAGTATTATTTAAATAGAATACACAGTATATAGTATTATTAAAATAGAATACACAGTGTATAGTATTATTTAAATAGAATATACAATGTATAGTATTATTTATATATAAAACACAGTGTATAGTATTATTTAAATAGAATGCACAGTGTATAGTATTATATATAGAGAGAACACAGTGTATAGTAATATTTAAATAGAATGCACATTGTATAGTATTATTTATATAGAAAACACAGTGTATAGTATTATTTAAATAGAATACACATTGTATAGTATTATTTATATAGAATACACAGTGTATAGTATTATTAAAATAGAATACACAGTGTATAGTATTATTTAAATAGAATACACAGTGTATAGAATTATTTAAATAGAATATACAGTGTATAGTATTATTTATATAGAAAACACAGTGTATAGTATTATTTAAATGGAATGCACAGTGTATAGTATTATATATAGAGAGAACACAGTGTATAGTAATATTTAAATAGAATGCACAGTGTATAGTATTATTTATATAGAAAACACAGTGTATAGTATTATTTAAATAGAATACACAGTGTATAGTATTATTTATATAGAATACACAGTGTATAGTATTATTAAAAAAGAATACACAGTGTATAGTATTATTTAAATAGAATACACATTATATAGTATTATTAAAATAGAATACACAGTGTATAGTATTATTAAAATAGAATACACAGTGTATAGTATTATTTATATAGAAAACACAGTGTATAGTATTATTTAAATAGAATACACATTGTATAGTATTATTTATATAGAAAACACAGTGTATAGTATTATTTAAATAGAATACACAGTGTATAGTATTATTTAAATAGAATATACAGTGTATAGTATTATTTATATATAAAACACAGTGTATAGTATTATTTAAATAGAATGCACAGTGTATAGTATTATATAGAGAGAGAACACAGTGCATAGTAATATTTAAATAGAATGCACAGTGTATAGTATTATTTATATAGAATACACAGTGTATAGTATTATTTAAATAGAATACACAGTGTATAGTATTATTTATATAGAATACACAGTGTATAGTATTATTAAAATAGAATACACAGTGTATAGTATTATTTAAATAGAATACACAGTATATAGTATTATTAAAATAGAATACACAGTGTATAGTATTATTAAAATAGAATACACAGTGTATAGTATTATTTATATAGAAAACACAGTGTATAGTATTATTTAAATAGAATACACATTGTGTAGTATTATTTATATAGAAAACACAGTGTATAGTATTATTTAAATAGAATACACAGTGTATAGTATTATTTATATATAAAACACAGTGTATAGTATTATTTAAATAGAATGCACAGTGTATAGTATTATATAGAGAGAGAACACAGTGTATAGTAATATTTAAATAGAATGCACAGTGTATAGTATTATTTATATAGAAAACACAGTGTATAGTATTATTTAAATAGAATACACAGTGTATAGTATTATTTATATAGAATACACAGTGTATAGTATTATTAAAATAGAATACACAGTGTATAGTATTATTTAAATAGAATACACAGTATATAGTATTATTAAAATAGAATACACAGTGTATAGTATTATTTAAATAGAATATACAGTGTATAGTATTATTTATATATAAAACACAGTGTATAGTATTACTTAAATAGAATGCACAGTGTATAGTATTATATATAGAGAGAACACAGTGTATAGTATTATTTATATAGAATACACAGTGTATAGTATTATTAAAATAGAATACACAGTGTATAGTATTACTTAAATAGAATACACAGTATATAGTATTATTAAAATAGAATACACAGTGTATAGTATTATTTATATAGAAAACACAGTGTATAGTATTATTTAAATAGAATACACAGTGTATAGTATTATTTATATAGAATACACAGTGTATAGTATTATTAAAATAGAATACACAGTGTATAGTATTATTTAAATAGAATACACAGTATATAGTATTATTAAAATAGAATACACAGTGTATAGTATTATTTAAATAGAATATACAGTGTATAGTATTATTTATATATAAAACACAGTGTATAGTATTATTTAAATAGAATGCACAGTGTATAGTATTATATATAGAGAGAACACAGTGTATAGTAATATTTAAATAGAATGCACATTGTATAGTATTATTTATATAGAAAACACAGTGTATAGTATTATTTAAATAGAATACACATTGTATAGTATTATTTACATAGAATACACAGTGTATAGTATTATTAAAATAGAATACACAGTGTATAGTATTATTTAAATAGAATACACAGTGTATAGAATTATTTAAATAGAATATACAGTGTATAGTATTATTTATATAGAAACACAGTGTATAGTATTATTTAAATGGAATGCACAGTGTATAGTATTATATATAGAGAGAACACAGTGTATAGTAATATTTAAATAGAATGCACAGTGTATAGTATTATTTATATAGAAAACACAGTGTATAGTATTATTTAAATAGAATACACAGTGTATAGTATTATTTATATAGAATACACAGTGTATAGTATTATTAAAATAGAATACACAGTGTATAGTATTATTTAAATAGAATACACAGTATATAGTATTATTAAAATAGAATACACAGTGTATAGTATTATTAAAATAGAATACACAGTGTATAGTATTATTTATATAGAAAACACAGTGTATAGTATTATTTAAATAGAATACACATTGTATAGTATTATTTATATAGAAAACACAGTGTATAGTATTATTTAAATAGAATACACAGTGTATAGTTTTATTTATATATAAAACACAGTGTATAGTATTATTTAAATAGAATGCACAGTGTATAGTATTATATAGAGAGAGAACACAGTGCATAGTAATATTTAAATAGAATGCACAGTGTATAGTATTATTTATATAGAAAACACAGTGTATAGTATTATTTAAATAGAATACACATTGTATAGTATTATTTATATAGAATACACAGTGTATAGTATTATTAAAATAGAATACACAGTGTATAGTATTATTTAAATAGAATACACAGTATATAGTATTATTAAAATAGAATACACAGTGTATAGTATTATTTATATAGAAAACACAGTGTATTGTATTATTTATATAGAATACACAGTGTATAGTATTAGTAAAATAGAATACACAGTGTATAGTATTATTTAAATAGAATACACAGTATATAGTATTATTAAAATAGAATACACAGTGTATAGTATTATTTATATAGAAAACACAGTGTATTGTATTATTTATATAGAATACACAGTGTATAGTATTAGTAAAATAGAATACACAGTGTATAGTATTATTTAAATAGAATACACAGTATATAGTATTATTAAAATAGAATACACAGTGTATAGTATTATTAAAATAGAATACACAGTGTATAGTATTATTTATATAGAATACACTGTGTATAGTATTATTTAAATAGAATATACAGTGTATAGTATTATTTATATAGAAAACACAGTGTATAGTATTAATTAAATAGAATACACAGTGCATAGTATTATTAAAATAGAATACACAGTTTATAGTATTATTTAAATAGAATACACAGTGTATAGTATTATTAAAATAGAATACACTGTGTATAGTATTATTTATATAGAATATACAGTGTATAGTATTATTTTTATAGAGTTCACAGTGTATAGTATTATTTATATAGAATACACAGTGTATAGTATTACTTATATAGAGAACACAGTGTATAGTAATATTTAAATAGAATACACAGTGTATAGTACTATTTATATAAAAAATACAGTGTATAGTATTATTTAAATAGAATACACAGTGTATAGTATTATTTAAATAGAATACACAGTGTATAGTATTATCTAAATAGACTACACAGTGTATAGTATTATTTAAATAGAATATACAGTGTATAGTATTATTTATATAGAATACACAGTTTATAGTATTACTTATATAGAGGACACAGTGTATAGTATTATTTATATAGAGAACACAGTGTATAGTATTATTTATATAGAGAAGAGTGTATAGTATTATTTATATAGAGTACACAGTGTATAGTATTATTTAAATAGAGAACACAGTGTATAGTATTATTTAAATAGAATACACATTGTATAGTATTATTTAAATAGAATACACAGTGTATAGTATTATTTATATAGAAAACACCGTGTATAGTATTATTTAAATAGAATACACAGTGCATAGTATTATTAAAATAGAATACACAGTGTATAGTATTATTTAAATAGAATACACAGTGTATAGTATTATTAAAATAGAATAAACTGTGCATAGTATTATTTAAATAGAATATACAGTGTATAGTATTATTTAAATAGAATACACAGTGTATAGTATTATTTAAACAGAATACACAGTGTATAGTATTATTAAAATAGAATACACAGTGTATAGTATTATTTAAATAGAATACACAGTATATAGAATTATTTATACAGAGGACACATTGTATAGTATTAATTATATAGAATACACTGTGTATAGTATTATTTATATAGAGGACACAGTGTATAGTATTATTACTTTAGAATACACAGTGTATAGTATTATTTATATAGAGAACACAGAGTATAGTATTATTTATATAGAATACACAGTGTATAGTATTATTTATATAGAGAACACAGTGTATAGTAATATTTAAATAGAATACACAGTGTATAGTATTATTTATATAAAAAATACAGTGTATAGTATTATTTAAATAGAATACACAGTGTATAGTATTAATTAAATAGAATACACAGTGTATAGTATTATTTAAATAGAATACACAGTGTATAGTATTATTAAAATAGAATACACAGTGTATAGTATTATTTATATAGAAAACACAGTGCATAGTATTATTTAAATAGAATACACATTGTATAGTATTATTTATATAGAATACACAGTGTATAGTATTATTAAAATAGAATACACAGTGTATAGTATTATTTAAATAGAATACACAGTGTATAGAATTATTTAAATAGAATATACAGTGTATAGTATTATTTATATAAAAAACACAGTGTATAGTATTATTTAAATAGAATACACAGTGTATAGTATTAATTAAATAGAATACACAGTGTATAGTATTATTTAAATAGAATACACAGTGTATAGAATTATTTAAATAGAATATACAGTGTATAGTATTATTTATATAAAAAATACAGTGTATAGTATTATTTAAATAGAATACACAGTGTATAGTATTAATTAAATAGAATACACAGTGTATAGTATTATTTAAATAGAATACACAGTGTATAGTATTATTAAAATAGAATACACAGTGTATAGTATTATTTATATAGAAAACACAGTGCACAGTATTATTTAAATAGAATACACATTGTATAGTATTATTTATATAGAATACACAGTGTATAGTATTATTAAAATAGAATACACAGTGTATAGTATTATTTAAATAGAATACACAGTGTATAGTATTATTTAAATAGAATACACAGTGTATAGTATTATCTAAATAGACTACACAGTGTATAGTATTATTTAAATAGAATATACAGTGTATAGTATTATTTATATAGAATACACAGTTTATAGTATTACTTATATAGAGGACACAGTGTATAGTATTATTTATATAGAGAACACAGTGTATAGTATTATTTATATAGAGAAGAGTGTATAGTATTATTTATATAGAGTACACAGTGTATAGTATTATTTAAATAGAGAACACAGTGTATAGTATTATTTAAATAGAATACACATTGTATAGTATTATTTAAATAGAATACACAGTGTATAGTATTATTTATATAGAAAACACCGTGTATAGTATTATTTAAATAGAATACACAGTGCATAGTATTATTAAAATAGAATACACAGTGTATAGTATTATTTAAATAGAATACACAGTGTATAGTATTATTAAAATAGAATAAACTGTGCATAGTATTATTTAAATAGAATATACAGTGTATAGTATTATTTAAATAGAATACACAGTGTATAGTATTATTTAAACAGAATACACAGTGTATAGTATTATTAAAATAGAATACACAGTGTATAGTATTATTTAAATAGAATACACAGTATATAGAATTATTTATACAGAGGACACATTGTATAGTATTAATTATATAGAATACACTGTGTATAGTATTATTTATATAGAGGACACAGTGTATAGTATTATTACTTTAGAATACACAGTGTATAGTATTATTTATATAGAGAACACAGAGTATAGTATTATTTATATAGAATACACAGTGTATAGTATTATTTATATAGAGAACACAGTGTATAGTAATATTTAAATAGAATACACAGTGTATAGTATTATTTATATAAAAAATACAGTGTATAGTATTATTTAAATAGAATACACAGTGTATAGTATTAATTAAATAGAATACACAGTGTATAGTATTATTTAAATAGAATACACAGTGTATAGTATTATTAAAATAGAATACACAGTGTATAGTATTATTTATATAGAAAACACAGTGCATAGTATTATTTAAATAGAATACACATTGTATAGTATTATTTATATAGAATACACAGTGTATAGTATTATTAAAATAGAATACACAGTGTATAGTATTATTTAAATAGAATACACAGTGTATAGAATTATTTAAATAGAATATACAGTGTATAGTATTATTTATATAAAAAACACAGTGTATAGTATTATTTAAATAGAATGCACAGTGTATAGTATTATATATAGAGAGAACACAGTGTATAGTAATATTTAAATAGAATGCACATTGTATAGTATTATTTATATAGAAAACACAGTGTATAGTATTATTTAAATAGAATACACATTGTATAGTATTATTTATATAGAATACACAGTGTATAGTATTATTAAAATAGAATACACAGTGTATAGTATTATTTAAATAGAATACACAGTGTATAGAATTATTTAAATAGAATATACAGTGTATAGTATTTTTTTTATATATAAAACACAGTGTATAGTATTATTTAAATAGAATGCACAGTGTATAGTATTATATATAGAGAGAACACAGTGTATAGTAATATTTAAATAGAATGCACAGTGTATAGTATTATTTAAATAGAATATACAGTGTATAGTATTATTTATATAGAATACACAGTGTATAGTATTAATAAAATAGAATACACAGTGTATAGTATTATTTAAATAGAATACACAGTGTATAGTATTATTAAAATAGAATACACAGTGTATAGTATTATTTAAATAGAATATACAGTGTATAGTATTATTTATATAGAAAACACAGTGTATAGTATTATTTAAATGGAATGCACAGTGTATAGTATTATATATAGAGAGAACACAGTGTATAGTAATATTTAAATAGAATGCACAGTGTATAGTATTATTTATATAGAAAACACAGTGTATAGTATTATTTAAATAGAATACACAGTGTATAGTATTATTTTTATAGAATACACAGTGTATAGTATTATTAAAATAGAATACACAGTGAATAGTATTATTTAAATAGAATATACAGTGTATAGTATTATTTATATAGAAAACACAGTGTATAGTATTATTTAAATAGAATACACAGTATATAGTATTATTAAAATAGAATACACAGTGTATAGTATTATATATATAAAATACACAGTGTATAGTATTATTTATATAGAAAACACAGTGTATAGTATTATTTAAATAGAATACACATTGTATAGTATTATTTATATAGAAAACACAGTGTATAGTATTATTTAAATAGAATACACAGTGTATAGTATTATTTAAATAGAATATACAGTGTATAGTATTATTTATATATAAAACACAGTGTATAGTATTATTTAAATAGAATGCACAGTGTATAGTATTATATAGAGTGAGAACACAGTGCATAGTAATATTTAAATAGAATGCACAGTGTATAGTATTATTTATATAGAAAACACAGTGTATAGTATTATTTAAATAGAATACACATTGTATAGTATTATTTATATAGAATACACAGTGTATAGTATTATTAAAATAGAATACACAGTGTATAGTATTATTTAAATAGAATACACAGTGTATAGTATTATTAAAATAGAATACACAGTGTATAGTATTATTTAAATAGAATTCACAGTATATAGTATTATTAAAATAGAATACACAGTGTATAGTATTATTTATATAGAAAACACAGTGTATTGTATTATTTATATAGAATACACAGTGTATAGTATTATTAAAATAGAATACACAGTGTATAGTATTATTTATATAGAATACACAGTGTATAGTATTAATAAAATAGAATACACAGTTTATATTATTATTTAAATATAATACACAGTGTATAGTATTATTTATATAGAATACACAGTGTATAGTATTATTTAAATAGAATATACAGTGTATAGTAATATTTAAATAGAATGCACATTGTATAGTATTATTTATATAGAAAACACAGTGTATAGTATTATTTAAATAGAATACACATTGTATAGTATTATTTATATAGAATACACAGTGTATAGTATTATTAAAATAGAATACACAGTGTATAGTATTATTTAAATAGAATACACAGTGTATAGAATTATTAAAATAGAATATACAGTGTATAGTATTATTTATATAGAAAACACAGTGTATAGTATTATTTAAATGGAATGCACAGTGTATAGTATTATATATAGAGAGAACACAGTGTATAGTAATATTTAAATAGAATGCACAGTGTATAGTATTATTTATATAGAAAACACAGTGTATAGTATTATTTAAATAGAATACACAGTGTATAGTATTATTTATATAGAATACACAGTGTATAGTATTATTAAAATAGAATACACAGTGTATAGTATTATTTAAATAGAATACACAGTATATAGTATTATTAAAATAGAATACACAGTGTATAGTATTATTAAAATAGAATACACAGTGTATAGTATTATTTATATAGAAAACACAGTGTATAGTATTATTTAAATAGAATACACATTGTATAGTATTATTTATATAGAAAACACAGTGTATAGTATTATTTAAATAGAATATACAGTGTATAGTATTATTTATATATAAAACACAGTGTATAGTATTATTTAAATAGAATGCACAGTGTATAGTATTATATAGAGAGAGAACACAGTGCATAGTAATTAGAGATGAGCGAACACTAAAATGTTCGAGGTTCGAAATTCGATTCGAACAGCCGCTCACTGTTCGAGTGTTCGAATGGGTTTCGAACCCCATTATAGTCTATGGGGAACATAAACTCGTTAAGGGGGAAACCCAAATTCGTGTCTGGAGGGTCACCAAGTCCACTATGACACCCCAGGAAATGATACCAACACCCTGGAATGACACTGGGACAGCAGGGGAAGCATGTCTGGGGGCATAAAAGTCACTTTATTTCATGGAAATCCCTGTCAGTTTGCGATTTTCGCAAGCTAACTTTTCCCCATAGAAATGCATTGGCCAGTGCTGATTGGCCAGAGTACGGAACTCGACCAATCAGCGCTGGCTCTGCTGGAGGAGGCGGAGTCTAAGATAGCTCCACACCAGTCTCCATTCAGGTCCGACCTTAGACTCCGCCTCCTCCGGCAGAGCCAGCGCTGATTGGCCGAAGGCTGGCCAATGCATTCCTATGCGAATGCAGACTTAGCAGTGCTGAGTCAGTTTTGCTCAACTACACATCTGATGCACACTCGGCACTGCTACATCAGATGTAGCAATCTGATGTAGCAGAGCCGAGGGTGCACTAGAACCCCTGTGCAAACTCAGTTCACGCTAATAGAATGCATTGGCCAGCGCTGATTGGCCAATGCATTCTATTAGCCCGATGAAGTAGAGCTGAATGTGTGTGCTAAGCACACACATTCAGCACTGCTTCATCAAGCCAATACAATGCATTAGCCAGTGCTGATTGGCCAGAGTACGGAATTCGGCCAATCAGCGCTGGCCAATGCATTCTATTAGCCCGATGAAGTAGAGCTGAATGTGTGTGCTTAGCACACACATTCAGCTCTACTTCATCAGGCTAATAGAATACATTGGCCAATCAGCGCTGGCCAATGCATTCTATTAGCTTGATGAAGCAGAGTGTGCACAAGGGTTCAAGCGCACCCTCGGCTCTGATGTAGCAGAGCTGAGGGTGCACAAGGGTTCAAGTGCACCCTCGGCTCTCCTACATCAGAGCCGAGGGTGCGCTTGAACCCTTGTGCAGCCTCGGCTCTGCTACATCAGAGCCGAGGGTGCGCTTGAACCCTTGTGCACACTCTGCTTCATCAAGCTAATAGAATGCATTGGCCAGCACTGATTGGCCAGAGTACGGAATTCGGCCAATCAGCGCTGGCCAATGCATCCCTATGGGAAAAAGTTTATCTCACAAAAATCACAATTACACACCCGATAGAGCCCCAAAAAGTTATTTTTAATAACATTCCCCCCTAAATAAAGGTTATCTCTAGCTATCCCTGCCTGTACAGCTATCCCTGTCTCATAGTCACAAAGTTCACATTCTCATATGACCCGGATTTGAAATCCACTATTCGTCTAAAATGGAGGTCACCTGATTTCGGCAGCCAATGACTTTTTCCAATTTTTTTCAATGCCCCCAGTGTCGTAGTTCCTGTCCCACCTCCCCTGCGCTGTTATTGGTGCAAAAAAGGCGCCAGGGAAGGTGGGAGGGGAATCGAATTTTAGCGCACTTTACCACGTGGTGTTCGATTCGATTCGAACATGGCGAACACCCTGATATCCGATCGAACATGTGTTCGATAGAACACTGTTCGCTCATCTCTAATAGTAATATTTAAATAGAATGCACAGTGTATAGTATTATTTATATAGAAAACACAGTGTATAGTATTATTTAAATAGAATACACATTGTATAGAATTATTTATATAGAATACACAGTGTATAGTATTATTAAAATAGAATACACAGTGTATAGTATTATTTAAATAGAATACACAGTGTATAGTATTATTTAAATAGAATACACAGTGTATAGTATTATTTAAATAGAATACACAGTGTATAGTATTATTAAAATAGAATACACAGTGTATAGTATTATTTAAATAGAATTCACAGTATATAGTATTATTAAAATAGAATACACAGTGTATAGTATTATTTATATAGAAAACACAGTGTATTGTATTATTTATATAGAATACACAGTGTATAGTATTATTAAAATAGAATACACAGTGTATAGTATTATTTATATAGAATACACAGTGTATAGTATTAATAAAATAGAATACACAGTTTATATTATTATTTAAATATAATACACAGTGTATAGTATTTTTAAAGTAGAATACACAGTGTATAGTATTATTTATATAGAATACACAGTGTATAGTATTATTTAAATAGAATATACAGTGTATAGTAATATTTAAATAGAATGCACATTGTATAGTATTATTTATATAGAAAACACAGTGTATAGTATTATTTAAATAGAATACACATTGTATAGTATTATTTATATAGAATACACAGTGTATAGTATTATTAAAATAGAATACACAGTGTATAGTATTATTTAAATAGAATACACAGTGTATAGAATTATTAAAATAGAATATACAGTGTATAGTATTATTTATATAGAAAACACAGTGTATAGTATTATTTAAATGGAATGCACAGTGTATAGTATTATATATAGAGAGAACACAGTGTATAGTAATATTTAAATAGAATGCACAGTGTATAGTATTATTTATATAGAAAACACAGTGTATAGTATTATTTAAATAGAATACACAGTGTATAGTATTATTTATATAGAATACACAGTGTATAGTATTATTAAAATAGAATACACAGTGTATAGTATTATTTAAATAGAATACACAGTATATAGTATTATTAAAATAGAATACACAGTGTATAGTATTATTAAAATAGAATACACAGTGTATAGTATTATTTATATAGAAAACACAGTGTATAGTATTATTTAAATAGAATACACATTGTATAGTATTATTTATATAGAAAACACAGTGTATAGTATTATTTAAATAGAATATACAGTGTATAGTATTATTTATATATAAAACACAGTGTATAGTATTATTTAAATAGAATGCACAGTGTATAGTATTATATAGAGAGAGAACACAGTGCATAGTAATTAGAGATGAGCGAACACTAAAATGTTCGAGGTTCGAAATTCGATTCGAACAGCCGCTCACTGTTCGAGTGTTCGAATGGGTTTCGAACCCCATTATAGTCTATGGGGAACATAAACTCGTTAAGGGGGAAACCCAAATTCGTGTCTGGAGGGTCACCAAGTCCACTATGACACCCCAGGAAATGATACCAACACCCTGGAATGACACTGGGACAGCAGGGGAAGCATGTCTGGGGGCATAAAAGTCACTTTATTTCATGGAAATCCCTGTCAGTTTGCGATTTTCGCAAGCTAACTTTTCCCCATAGAAATGCATTGGCCAGTGCTGATTGGCCAGAGTACGGAACTCGACCAATCAGCGCTGGCTCTGCTGGAGGAGGCGGAGTCTAAGATAGCTCCACACCAGTCTCCATTCAGGTCCGACCTTAGACTCCGCCTCCTCCGGCAGAGCCAGCGCTGATTGGCCGAAGGCTGGCCAATGCATTCCTATGCGAATGCAGACTTAGCAGTGCTGAGTCAGTTTTGCTCAACTACACATCTGATGCACACTCGGCACTGCTACATCAGATGTAGCAATCTGATGTAGCAGAGCCGAGGGTGCACTAGAACCCCTGTGCAAACTCAGTTCACGCTAATAGAATGCATTGGCCAGCGCTGATTGGCCAATGCATTCTATTAGCCCGATGAAGTAGAGCTGAATGTGTGTGCTAAGCACACACATTCAGCACTGCTTCATCAAGCCAATACAATGCATTAGCCAGTGCTGATTGGCCAGAGTACGGAATTCGGCCAATCAGCGCTGGCCAATGCATTCTATTAGCCCGATGAAGTAGAGCTGAATGTGTGTGCTTAGCACACACATTCAGCTCTACTTCATCAGGCTAATAGAATACATTGGCCAATCAGCGCTGGCCAATGCATTCTATTAGCTTGATGAAGCAGAGTGTGCACAAGGGTTCAAGCGCACCCTCGGCTCTGATGTAGCAGAGCTGAGGGTGCACAAGGGTTCAAGTGCACCCTCGGCTCTCCTACATCAGAGCCGAGGGTGCGCTTGAACCCTTGTGCAGCCTCGGCTCTGCTACATCAGAGCCGAGGGTGCGCTTGAACCCTTGTGCACACTCTGCTTCATCAAGCTAATAGAATGCATTGGCCAGCACTGATTGGCCAGAGTACGGAATTCGGCCAATCAGCGCTGGCCAATGCATCCCTATGGGAAAAAGTTTATCTCACAAAAATCACAATTACACACCCGATAGAGCCCCAAAAAGTTATTTTTAATAACATTCCCCCCTAAATAAAGGTTATCCCTAGCTATCCCTGCCTGTACAGCTATCCCTGTCTCATAGTCACAAAGTTCACATTCTCATATGACCCGGATTTGAAATCCACTATTCGTCTAAAATGGAGGTCACCTGATTTCGGCAGCCAATGACTTTTTCCAATTTTTTTCAATGCCCCCAGTGTCGTAGTTCCTGTCCCACCTCCCCTGCGCTGTTATTGGTGCAAAAAAGGCGCCAGGGAAGGTGGGAGGGGAATCGAATTTTAGCGCACTTTACCACGTGGTGTTCGATTCGATTCGAACATGGCGAACACCCTGATATCCGATCGAACATGTGTTCGATAGAACACTGTTCGCTCATCTCTAATAGTAATATTTAAATAGAATGCACAGTGTATAGTATTATTTATATAGAAAACACAGTGTATAGTATTATTTAAATAGAATACACATTGTATAGAATTATTTATATAGAATACACAGTGTATAGTATTATTAAAATAGAATACACAGTGTATAGTATTATTTAAATAGAATACACAGTGTATAGTATTATTTAAATAGAATATACAGTGTATAGTATTATTTATATATAAAACACAGTGTATAGTATTATTTAAATAGAATGCACAGTGTATAGTATTATATATAGAGAGAACACAGTGTATAGTATTATTTAAATAGAATACACAGTATATAGTATTATTAAAATAGAATACACAGTGTATAGTATTATTTATATAGAAAACACAGTGTATTGTATTATTTATATAGAATACACAGTGTATAGTATTATTAAAATAGAATACACAGTGTATAGTATTATTTATATAGAATACACAGTGTATAGTATTAATAAAATAGAATACACAGTGTATAGTATTATTTAAATATAATACACAGTGTATAGTATTATTAAAGTAGAATACACAGTGTATAGTATTATTTATATAGAATACACTGTGTATAGTATTATTTAAATAGAATATACAGTGTATAGTATTATTTATATAGAAAACACAGTGTATAGTATTAATTAAATAGAATACACAGTGCATAGTATTATTAAAATAGAATACACAGTTTATAGTATTATTTAAATAGAATACACAGTGTATAGTATTATTAAAATAGAATACACTGTGTATAGTATTATTTAAATAGAATATACAGTGTATAGTATTATTTTTATAGAGTTCACAGTGTATAGTATTATTTATATAGAATACACAGTGTATAGTATTACTTATATAGAGAACACAGTGTATAGTAATATTTAAATAGAATACACAGTGTATAGTATTATTTATATAAAAAATACAGTGTATAGTATTATTTAAATAGAATACACAGTGTATAGTATTATTTAAATAGAATACACAGTGTATAGTATTATCTAAATAGACTACACAGTGTATAGTATTATTTAAATAGAATATACAGTGTATAGTATTATTTATATAGAATACACAGTGTATAGTATTACTTATATAGAGGACACAGTGTATAGTATTATTTATATAGAGAACACAGTGTATAGTATTATTTATATAGAGAAGAGTGTATAGTATTATTTATATAGAGTACACAGTGTATAGTATTATTTAAATAGAGAACACAGTGTATAGTATTATTTAAATAGAACACACATTGTATAGTATTGTTTAAATAGAATACACAGTGTATAGTATTATTTATATAGAAAACACCGTGTATAGTATTATTTAAATAGAATACACAGTGCATAGTATTATTAAAATAGAATACACAGTGTATAGTATTATTTAAATAGAATACACAGTGTATAGTATTATTAAAATAGAATAAACTGTGCATAGTATTATTAAAATAGAATACACTGTGCATAGTATTATTTAAATAGAATATACAGTGTATAGTATTATTTAAATAGAATACACAGTGTATAGTATTATTTAAATAGAATATACAGTGTATAGTATTATTTATATAGAATACACAGTGTATAGTATTATTTAAATAGAATACACAGTGTATAGTATTATTTATATAGAATACACAGTGTATAGTATTATTTAAATAGAATACACAGTGTATAGTATTATTTAATTAGAATACACAGTATATAGAATTATTTATACAGAGGACACATTGTATAGTATTAATTATATAGAATACACTGTGTATAGTATTATTTATATAGAGGACACAGTGTATAGTATTATTTAAATAGAATACACAGTGTATAGTATTATTTATATAGAGAACACAGTGTATAGTATTATTTATATAGAATACACAGTGTATAGTATTATTTATATAAAAAATACAGTGTATAGTATTATTTAAATAGAATGCACAGTGTATAGTATTATATATAGAGAGAACACAGTGTATAGTAATATTTAAATAGAATGCACAGTGTATAGTATTATTTATATAGAAAACACAGTGTATAGTATTATTTAAATAGAATACACAGTGTATAGTATTATTTATATAGAGAACACAGTGTATAGTAATATTTAAATAGAATACACAGTGTATAGTATTATTTATATAAAAAATACAGTGTATAGTATTATTTAAATAGAATGCACAGTGTATAGTATTATATATAGAGAGAACACAGTGTATAGTAATATTTAAATAGAATGCACAGTGTATAGTATTATTTATATAGAAAACACAGTGTATAGTATTATTTAAATAGAATACACAGCTGTATAGTATTATTTATATAGAATACACTGTGTATAGTATTATTAAAATAGAATACACAGTGTATAGTATTATTTAAATAGAATACACAGTATATAGTATTATTAAAATAGAATACACAGTGTATAGTATTATTTATATAGAAAACACAGTGTATTGTATTATTTATATAGAATACACAGTGTATAGTATTATTAAAATAGAATACACAGTGTATAGTATTATTTATATAGAAAACACAGTGTATTGTATTATTTATATAGAATACACAGTGTATAGTATTATATATATAGAATACACAGTGTATAGTATTATTTATATAGAAAACACAGTGTATAGTATTATTTAAATAGAATACACATTGTATAGTATTATTAAAGTAGACTACACAGTGTATAGTATTATTTATATAGAATACAAAGTGTATAGTATTATTTAAATAGAATATACAGTGTATAGTATTATTTATATAGAGAACACAGTGTATAGTAATATTTAAATAGAATACACAGTGTATAGTATTATTTATATAAAAAATACAGTGTATAGTATTATTTAAATAGAATATACAGTGTATAGTATTATTTAAATAGAATATACAGTGTATAGTATTATTTATATAGAGAACACAGTGTATAGTAATATTTAAATAGAATACACAGTGTATAGTATTATTTATATAAAAAAAATACAGTGTATAGTATTATTTAAATAGAATACACAGTGTACAGTATTATTTAAATAGAATATACAGTGTATAGTATTATTTATATAGAAAACACAGTGTATAGTATTATTAAATTAGAATACACAGTGTATAGTATTATTTAAATAGAACACACAGTGTATAGTATTATTTAAATAGAACACACAGTGTATAGTATTATTAAAATAGAATACACACTGTACAGTATTATTTAAATAGAACACACAGTGTATAGTATTATTTAAATAGAATATACAGTGTATAGTATTATTTATATATAAAACACAGTGTATAGTATTATTTTAATAGAATGCACAGTGTATAGTATTATATATAGAGAGAACACAGTGTATAGTAATATTTAAATAGAATGCACAGTGTATAGTATTATTTATATAGAAAACACAGTGTATAGTATTATTTAAATAGAATGCACATTGTATAGTATTATTTATATAGAATACATAGTGTATAGTATTATTAAAATAGAATACAGAAGTGTATAGTATTATTTAAATAGAATACACAGTGTATAGAATTATTTAAATAGAATATACAGTGTATAGTATTATTTATATATAAAACACTGTGTATAGTATTATTTAAATAGAATGCACAGTGTATAGTATTATATAGAGAGAGAACACAGTGTATAGTAATATTTAAATAGAATGCACAGTGTATAGTATTATTTATATAGAAAACACAGTGTATAGTATTATTTAAATAGAATACACAGTGTATAGTATTATTTAAATAGAATACACAGTGTATAGTATTATTAAAATAGAATACACTGTGCATAGTATTATTTAAATAGAATATACAGTGTATAGTATTATTTAAATAGAATACACAGTGTATAGTATTATTTAAATAGAATATACAGTGTATAGTATTATTTATATAGAATACACAGTGTATAGTATTATTTATATAGTGTATAGTATTATTTATATAGAATACACAGTGTATAGTATTATTTATATAAAAAAAATACAGTGTATAGAATTATTTAAATAGAATACACAGTGTATAGTATTATTTAAATAGAATATACAGTGTATAGTATTATTTATATATAAAACACAGTGTATAGTATTATTTATATATAAAACACAGTGTATAGTATTATTTAAATAGAATGCACTGTGTATAGTATTATATATAGAGAGAACACAGTGTATAGTAATATTTAAATAGAATGCAAAGTGTATTGTATTATTTATATAGAAAACACAGTGTATAGTATTATTTAAATAGAATACACATTGTATAGTATTATTTAAATAGAATACACGGTGTATAGTATTATTTAAATAGAATATACAGTGTATAGTATTATTTATATATAAAACAAAGTGTATAGTAATATTTAAATAGAATGCACAGTGTATAGTATTATATATAGAGAGAACACAGTATATAGTAATATTTCAATAGAATGCACAGTGTATAGTATTATATATAGAGAGAACACAGTGTGTAGTAATATTTAAATAGAATGCACAGTGTATAGTATTATTTATATAGAAAACACAGTGTATAGTATTATTTAAATAGAATACACAGTGTATAGTATTATTTAAATAGAATACACAGTGTATAGTATTATTAAAATAGAATACACTGTGCATAGTATTATTTAAATGGAATATACAGTGTATAGTATTATTTAAATAGAATACACAGTGTATAGTATTATTTAAATAGAATATACAGTGTATAGTATTATTTATATAGAATACACAGTGTATAGTATTATGTAAATAGAATACACAGTGTATAGTATTATTTAAATAGAATACACAGTGTATAGTATTATTTATATAGAATACACAGTGTATAGTATTATTTAAATAGAATACACAGTGTATAGTATTATTTAAATAGAATACACAGTATATAGAATTATTTATACAGAGGACACATTGTATAGTATTAATTATATAGAATACACTGTGTATAGTATTATTTATATAGAGGACACAGTGTATAGTATTATTTAAATAGAATACACAGTGTATAGTATTATTTATATAGAGAACACAGTGTATAGTATTATTTATATAGAATACACAGTGTATAGTATTATTTATATAAAAAATACAGTGTATAGTATTATTTAAATAGAATACACAGTGTATAGTATTATTTATATAGAGAACACAGTGTATAGTAATATTTAAATAGAATACACAGTGTATAGTATTATTTATATAAAAAATACAGTGTATAGTATTATTTAAATAGAATACACAGTGTATAGTATTATTTAAATAGAATATACAGTGTATAGTATTATTTATATAGAAAACACAGTGTATAGTATTATTTAAATAGAATACACAGTGTATAGTATTATTTAAATAGAATATACAGTGTATAGTATTATTTATATATAAAACACAGTGTATAGTATTATTTAAATAGAATGCACAGTGTATAGTATTATATATAGAGAGAACACAGTGTATAGTAATATTTAAATAGAATGCACAGTGTATAGTATTATTTATATAGAAAACACAGTGTATAATATTATTTAAATAGAATACACAGCTGTATAGTATTATTTATATAGAATACACTGTGTATAGTATTATTAAAATAGAATACGCAGTGTATAGTATTATTTAAATAGAATACACAGTATATAGTATTATTAAAATAGAATACACAGTGTATAGTATTATTTATATAGAAAACACAGTGTATTGTATTATTTATATAGAATACACAGTGTATAGTATTATATATATAGAATACACAGTGTATAGTATTATTTATATAGAAAACACAGTGTATAGTATTATTTAAATAGAATACACATTGTATAGTATTATTAAAGTAGACTACACAGTGTATAGTATTATTTATATAGAATACAAAGTGTATAGTATTATTTAAATAGAATATACAGTGTATAGTATTATTTATATATAAAACACAGTGTATAGTATTATTTAAATAGAATGCACAGTGTATAGTATTATATATAGAGAGAACACAGTGTATAGTAATATTTAAATAGAATGCACAGTGTATAGTATTATTTATATAGAAAACACAGTGTATAGTATTATTTAAATAGAATACACAGTGTATAGTATTATTTATATAGAATACACAGTGTATAGTATTATTAAAATAGAATACACAGTGTATATAATTATTTAAATAGAATACACAGTATATAGTATTATTAAAATAGAATACACAGTGTATAGTATTATTTATATAGAAAACACAGTGTATTGTATTATTTATATAGAACACACAGTGTATAGTATTATTAAAATAGAATACACAGTGTATAGTATTATATATATAGAATACACAGTGTATAGTATTATTTATATAGAAAACACAGTGTATAGTATTATTTAAATAGAATACACAGTGTATAGTATTATTTATATAGAATACACAGTGTATAGTATTATTAAAATAGAATACACAGTGTATATAATTATTTAAATAGAATACACAGTGTATAGTATTATTAAAGTAGAATACACAGTGTATAGTAATATTTAAATAGAATGCACAGTGTATAGTATTATTTATATAGAAAACACAGTGTATAGTATTATTTAAATAGAATACACAGTGCATAGTATTATTAAAATAGAATACACAGTGTATAGTATTATTAAAATAGAATACACTGTGCATAGTATTATTTAAATAGAATATACAGTGTATAGTATTATTTAAATAGAATACACAGTGTATAGTATTATTTATATAGAATACACAGTGTATAGTATTATTAAAATAGAATACACAGTGTATAGTATTATTTAAATAGAATACACAGTATATAGAATTATATATACAGAGGACACATTGTATAGTATTAATTATATAGAATACACTGTGTATAGTATTATTTATATAGAAAACACAGTGTATAGTATTATTTAAATAGAATACACAGTGTATAGTATTATTAAAATAGAATACACAGTGTATAGTATTATTTAAATAGAATACACAGTGTATAGTATTATTTATATAGAATACACAGTGTATAGTATTATTAAAATAGAATACACAGTGTATAGTATTATTTAAATAGAATACACAGTATATAGAATTATTTATACAGAGGACACATTGTATAGTATTAATTATATAGAATACACTGTGTATAGTATTATTTATATAGAGGACACAGTGTATAGTATTATTTATTTAGAATACAGTGTGTAGTAATATTTAAATAGAATACACAGTGTATAGTATTATTTATATAGAGAACACAGTGTATAGTATTATTTATATAGAATACACAGTGTATATTATTATTTATATAGAGAACACAGTGTATAGTAATATTTAAATAGAATACACAGTGTATAGTATTATTTATATAAAAAATACAGTGTATAGTATTATTTAAATAGAATACACAGTGTATAGTATTATTTAAATAGAATATACAGTGTATAGTATTATTTATATAGAAAACACAGTGTATAGTATTATTTAAATAGAATACACAGTGTATAGTATTATTTAAATAGAATATACAGTGTATAGTATTATTTATATATAAAACACAGTGTATAGTATTATTTAAATAGAATGCACAGTGTATAGTATTATATATAGAGAGAACACAGTGTATAGTAATATTTAAATAGAATGCACAGTGTATAGTATTATTTATATAGAAAACACAGTGTATAGTATTATTTAAATAGAATACACAGCTGTATAGTATTATTTATATAGAATACACTGTGTATAGTATTATTAAAATAGAATACGCAGTGTATAGTATTATTTAAATAGAATACACAGTATATAGTATTATTAAAATAGAATACACAGTGTATAGTATTATTTATATAGAAAACACAGTGTATTGTATTATTTATATAGAATACACAGTGTATAGTATTATATATGTAGAATACACAGTGTATAGTATTATTTATATAGAAAACACAGTGTATAGTATTATTTAAATAGAATACACATTGTATAGTATTATTAAAGTAGACTACACAGTGTATAGTATTATTTATATAGAATACAAAGTGTATAGTATTATTTAAATAGAATATACAGTGTACAGTATTATTTATATATAAAACACAGTGTATAGTATTATTTAAATAGAATGCACAGTGTATAGTATTATTTAAATAGAATATACAGTGTATAGTATTATTTATATATAAAACACAGTGTATAGTATTATTTAAATAGAATGCACAGTGTATAGTATTATATATAGAGAGAACACAGTGTATAGTAATATTTAAATAGAATGCACAGTGTATAGTATTATTTATATAGAAAACACAGTGTATAGTATTATTTAAATAGAATACACAGTGTATAGTATTATTTATATAGAATACACAGTGTATAGTATTATTAAAATAGAATACACAGTGTATATAATTATTTAAATAGAATACACAGTATATAGTATTATTAAAATAGAATACACAGTGTATAGTATTATTTATATAGAAAACACAGTGTATTGTATTATTTATATAGAATACACAGTGTATAGTATTATTAAAATAGAATACACAGTGTATAGTATTATATATATAGAATACACAGTGTATAGTATTATTTATATAGAAAACACAGTGTATAGTATTATTTAAATAGAATACACATTGTATAGTATTATTTATATAGAATACACAGTGTATAGTATTATTAAAGTAGAATAAACAGTGTATAGTAGTATTTATATAGAATACAAAGTGTATAGTATTATTTAAATAGAATATACTGTGTATAGTATTATTTATATATAAAACACAGTGTATAGTATTATTTAAATAGAATGCACAGTGTATAGTATTATATATAGAGAGAACACAGTGTATAGTAATATTTAAATAGAATGCACAGTGTATAGTAATATTTATATAGAAAACACAGTGTATAGTATTATTTAAATAGAATACACAGTGCATAGTATTATTAAAATAGAATACACAGTGTATAGTATTATTAAAATAGAATACACTGTGCATAGTATTATTTAAACAGAATATACAGTGTATAGTATTATTTAAATAGAATACACAGTGTATAGTATTATTTATATAGAATACACAGTGTATAGTATTATTGAAATAGAATACACAGTGTATAGTATTATTTAAATAGAATACACAGTATATAGAATTATATATACAGAGGACACATTGTATAGTATTAATTATATAGAATACACTGTGTATAGTATTATTTATATAGAAAACACAGTGTATAGTATTATTTAAATAGAATACACAGTGTATAGTATTATTAAAATAGAATACACAGTGTACAGTATTATTTAAATAGAATACACAGTGTATAGTATTATTTATATAGAATACACAGTGTATAGTATTATTAAAATAGAATACACAGTGTATAGTATTATTTAAATAGAATACACAGTATATAGAATTATTTATACAGAGGACACATTGTATAGTATTAATTATATAGAATACACTGTGTATAGTATTATTTATATAGAGGACACAGTGTATAGTATTATTTATTTAGAATACAGTGTGTAGTAATATTTAAATAGAATACACAGTGTATAGTATTATTTATATAGAGAACACAGTGTATAGTATTATTTATATAGAATACACAGTGTATAGTATTATTTATATAGAGAACACAGTGTATAGTAATATTTAAATAGAATACACAGTGTATAGTATTATTTATATAAAAAATACAGTGTATAGTATTATTTAAATAGAATACACAGTGTATAGTATTATTTAAATAGAATATACAGTGTATAGTATTATTTATATAGAATACACAGTGTATAGTATTATTTATATAGAAAACACAGTGTATAGTAATATTTAAATAGAATAAACAGTGTATAGTATTATTTATATAAAAAATACAGTGTATAGTATTATTTAAATAGAATACACAGTGTACAGTATAATTTAAATAGAATATACAGTGTATAGTATTATTTATATAGAAAACACAGTGTATAGTATTATTAAAATAGAATACACAGTGTATAGTATTATTTAAATAGAACACACAGTGTATAGTATTATTTAAATAGAATATACAGTGTATAGTATTATTTATATATAAAACACAGTGTATAGTATTATTTTAATAGAATGCACAGTGTATAGTATTATATATAGAGAGAACACAGTGTATAGTAATATTTAAATAGAATGCACAGTGTATAGTATTATTTATATAGAAAACACAGTGTATAGTATTATTTAAATAGAATACACATTGTATAGTATTATTTAAATAGAATACACAGTGTATAGTATTATTTAAATAGAATATACAGTGTATAGTATTATTTATATATAAAACACAGTGTATAGTATTATTTAAATAGAATGCACATTGTATAGTATTATTTATATAGAATACACAGTGTATAGTATTATTAAAATGGAATACACAGTGTATAGTATTATTTAAATAGAATACACAGTGTATAGAATTATTTAAATAGAATATACAGTGTATAGTATTATTTATATATAAAACACTGTGTATAGTATTATTTAAATAGAATGCACAGTGTATAGTATTATTTATATAGAAAACACAGTGTATAGTATTATTTAAATAGAATACACAGTGTATAGTATTATTAAAATAGAATACACTGTGCATAGTATTATTTAAATAGAATATACAGTGTATAGTATTATTTAAATAGAATACACAGTGTATAGTATTATTTAAATAGAATACACAGTGTATAGTATTATTAAAATAGAATACACTGTGCATAGTATAATTTAAATAGAATATACAGTGTATAGTATTATTTAAATAGAATATACAGTGTATAGTATTATTTACATAGAATACACAGTGTATAGTATTATTTAAATAGAATACACAGTGTATAGTATTATTTAAATAGAATACACAGTATATAGAATTATTTATACAGAGGACACATTGTATAGTATTAATTATATAGAATACACTGTGTATAGTATTATTTATATAGAGGACACAGTGTATAGTATTATTTATTTAGAATACACAGTGTATAGTAATATTTTAATAGAATACACAGTGTATAGTATTATTTATATAGAGAACACAGTGTATAGTATTATTTATATAGAATACACAGTGTATAGAATTATTTATATAAAAAATACAGTGTATAGTATTATTTAAATAGAAAACACTGTGTATAGTATTATTCAAATAGAATATACAGTGTATAGTATTATTTATATAGAATACCCAGTGTATAGTATTATTTATATAGAGAACACAGTGTATAGTAATATTTAAATAGAATACACAGTGTATAGTATTATTTATATAAAAAAATACAGTGTATAGTATTATTTAAATAGAATACACAGTGTATAGTATTATTTAAATAGAATATACAGTGTATAGTATTATGTATATAGAAAACACAGTGTATAGTATTATTTAAATAGAATATACAGTGTATAGTATTATTTATATATAAAACACAGTGTATAGTATTATTTAAATAGAATGCACAGTGTATAGTATTATATAGAGAGAGAACACAGTGTACAGTAATATTTAAATAGAATGCAAAGTGTATAGTATTATTTATATAGAAAACACAGTGTATAGTATTATTTAAATAGAATACACATTGTATAGTATTATTTAAATAGAATACACAGTGTATAGTATTATTTAAATAGAATATACAGTGTATAGTATTATTTATATATAAAACACAGTGTATAGTAATATTTAAATAGAATGCACTGTGTATAGTATTATATATAGAGAGAACACAGTGTATAGTATTATTTATATAGAATACACAGTGTATAGTATTATTTATATAGAGAACACAGTGTATAGTAATATTTAAATAGAATACACAGTGTATAGTATTATTTATATAGAAAACACAGTGTATAGTATTATTTAAATAGAATACACAGTGTATAGTATTATTTAAATAGAATACACAGTGTATAGTATTATTAAAATAGAATAAACTGTGCATAGTATTATTTAAATAGAATATACAGTGTATAGTATTATTTAAATAGAATACACAGTGTATATTATTATTTAAATAGAATACACAGTGTATAGTATTATTTAAATAGAATACACAGTGTATAGTATTATTAAAATAGAATACACTGTGCATAGTATTATTTAAATAGAATATACAGTGTATAGTATTATTTAAATAGAATACACAGTGTATAGTATTATTTAAATAGAATACACAGTGTATAGTATTATTAAAATAGAATACACTGTGCATAGTATTATTTAAATAGAATATACAGTGTATAGTATTATTTAAATAGAATATACAGTGTATAGTATTATTTATATAGAATACACAGTGTATAGTATTATTTAAATAGAATACACAGTGTATAGTATTATTTAAATAGAATACACAGTATATAGAATTATTTATACAGAGGACACATTGTATAGTATTAATTATATAGAATACACTGTGTATAGTATTATTTATATAGAGGACACAGTGTATAGTATTATTTAAATAGAATACACAGTGTATAGTATTATTTATATAGAGAACACAGTGTATAGTATTATTTATATAGAATACACAGTGTATAGTATTATTTATATAAAAAATACAGTGTATAGTATTATTTAAATAGAATACACAGTGTATATTATTATTTAAATAGAATATACAGTGTATAGTATTATTTATATAGAGAACACAGTGTATAGTAATATTTAAATAGAATACACAGTGTATAGTATTATTTATATAAAAAATACAGTGTATAGTATTATTTTTAAATAGAATATACAGTGTATAGTATTATTTAAATAGAATATACAGTGTATAGTATTATTTAAATAGAATATACAGTGTATAGTATTATTTATATAGAGAACACAGTGTATAGTAATATTTAAATAGAATACACAGTGTATAGTATTATTTATATAAAAAATACAGTGTATAGTATTATTTTTAAATAGAATATACAGTGTATAGTATTATTTAAATAGAATATACAGTGTATAGTATTATTTAAATAGAATACACAGTGTATAGTATTATTTATATAGAGAACACAGTGTATAGTATTATTTATATAGAATACACAGTGTATAGTATTATTTATATAGAGAACACAGTGTATAGTAATATTTAAATAGAATACACAGTGTATAGTATTATTTATATAAAAAATACAGTGTATAGTATTATTTAAATAGAAAACACAGTGTATAGTATTATTTAAATAGAATATACAGTGTATAGTATTATTTATATAGAATACCCAGTGTATATTATTATTTATATAGAGAACACAGTGTATAGTAATATTTAAATAGAATACACAGTGTATAGTATTATTTATATAAAAAAATACAGTGTATAGTATTATTTAAATAGAAAACACAGTGTAAAGTATTATTTAAATAGAATACACAGTGTATAGTATTATTTATATAGAATACACAGTGTATAGTATTATTAAAATAGAATACACAGTGTATAGTATTATTTAAATAGAATACACAGTGTATAGTATTATTTAAATAGAATACACAGTATATAGAATTATTTATACAGAGGACACATTGTATAGTATTAATTATATAGAATACACTGTGTATAGTATTATTTATATAGAGGACACAGTGTATAGTATTATTTATATAAAAATACAATGTATAGTATTATTAAAATAGAATATACAGTGTATAGTATTATTTATATAGAATACACAGTGTATAGTATTATTTATATAGAGAACACAGTGTACAGTAATATTTAAATAGAATACACAGTGTATAGTATTATTTATATAAAAATACAGTGTATAGTATTATTAAAATAGAATACACAGTGTATAGTATTATTTAAATAGAACACACAGTGTATAGTATTATTTAAATAGAATATACAGTGTATAGTATTATTTATATATAAAACACAGTGTATAGTATTATTTTAATAGAATGCACAGTGTATAGTATTATATATAGAGAGAACACAGTGTATAGTAATATTTAAATAGAATGCACAGTGTATAGTATTATTTATATAGAAAACACAGTGTATAGTATTATTTAAATAGAATACACATTGTATAGTATTATTTAAATAGAATACACAGCGTATAGTATTATTTAAATAGAATATACAGTGTATAGTATTATTTATATATAAAACACAGTGTATAGTATTATTTAAATAGAATGCACATTGTATAGTATTATTTACATAGAATACACAGTGTATAGTATTATTAAAATAGAATACACAGTGTATAGTATTATTTAAATAGAATACACAGTGTATAGAATTATTTAAATAGAGAACAGAGTGTATAGTATTATTTAAATAGAATGCACAGTGTATAGTATTATATATAGAGAGAACACAGTTTATAGTAATATTTAAATAGAATGCACAGTGTATAGTATTATTTATATAGAAAACACTGTGTATAGTATTATTTAAATAGAATGCACAGTGTATAGTATTATATATAGAGAGAACACAGTGTATAGTAATATTTAAATAGAATGCACAGTGTATAGTATTATTTATATAGAAAACACAGTGTATAGTATTATTTATATAGAGAACACAGTGTATAGTAATATTTAAATAGAATACACAGTGTATAGTATTATTTAAATAGAATATACAGTGTATAGTATTATGTAAATAGAATATACAGTGTATAGTATTATTTACATAGAATACACAGTGTATAGTATTATTTAAATAGAATACACAGTGTATAGTATTATTTAAATAGAATACACGGTGTATAGTATTATTTAAATAGAATATACAGTGTATAGTATTATTTATATATAAAACACAGTGTATAGTAATATTTAAATAGAATGCACAGTGTATACTATTATATATAGAGAGAACACAGTATATAGTAATATTTAAATAGAATGCACATTGTATAGTATTATATATAGAGAGAACACAGTGTGTAGTAATATTTAAATAGAATGCACAGTGTATAGTATTATTTATATAGAAAACACAGTGTATAGTATTATTTAAATAGAATACACAGTGTATAGTATTATTTAAATAGAATACACAGTGTATAGTATTATTAAAATAGAATACACTGTGCATAGTATTATTTAAATAGAATATACAGTGTATAGTATTATTTAAATAGAATACACAGTGTATAGTATTATTTAAATAGAATATACAGTGTATAGTATTATTTATATAGAATACACAGTGTATAGTATTATTTAAATAGAATACACAGTGTATAGTATTATTTATATAGAATACACAGTGTATAGTATTATTTAAATAGAATACACAGTGTATTGTATTATTTAAATAGAATACACAGTATATAGAATTATTTATACAGAGGACACATTGTATAGTATTAATTATATAGAATACACTGTGTATAGTATTATTTATATAGAGGACACAGTGTATAGTATTATTTAAATAGCATACACAGTGTATAGTATTATTTATATAGAGAACACAGTGTATAGTATTATTTATATAGAATACACAGTGTATAGTATTATTTATATAAAAAAATACAGTGTATAGTATTATTTAAATAGAATACATAGTGTATAGTATTATTTAAATAGAATACACAGTGTATAGTATTATTTATATAGAGAACACAGTGTATAGTAATATTTAAATAGAATACACAGTGTATAGTATTATTTATATAAAAAAATACAGTGTATAGTATTATTTAAATAGAATACATAGTGTATAGTATTATTTAAATAGAATATACAGTGTATAGTATTATTTATATAGAAAACACAGTGTATAGTATTAATTAAATAGAATACACAGTGTATAGTATTATTTATATAGAATACACTGTGTATAGTATTATTAAAATAGAATACACAGTGTATAGTATTATTTAAATAGAATACACAGTATATAGTATTATTAAAATAGAATACACAGTGTATAGTATTATTTATATAGAAAACACAGTGTATTGTATTATTTATATAGAATACACAGTGTATAATATTATTAAAATAGAATACACAGTGTATAGTATTATTTATATAGAAAACACAGTGTATTGTATTATTTATATAGAATACACAGTGTATAGTATTATATATATAGAATACACAGTGTATAGTATTATTTATATAGAAAACACAGTGTATAGTATTATTTAAATAGAATACACATTGTATAGTATTATTAAAGTAGACTACACAGTGTATAGCATTATTTATATAGAATACAAAGTGTATAGTATTATTTAAATAGAATATACAGTGTATAGTATTATTTATATATAAAACACAGTGTATAGTATTATTTAAATAGAATGCACAGTGTATAGTATTATATATAGAGAGAACACAGTGTATAGTAATATTTAAATAGAATGCACAGTGTATAGTATTATTTATATAGAAAACACAGTGTATAGTATTATTAAAATAGAATACACAGTGTATATTATTATTTAAATAGAATACACAGTATATAGTATTATTAAAATAGAATACACAGTGTATAGTAATATTTATATAGAAAACACAGTGTATTGTATTATTTATATAGAATACACAGTGTATAGTATTATTAAAATAGAATACACAGTGTATAGTATTATATATATAGAATACACAGTGTATAGTATTATTTATATAGAAAACACAGTGTATAGTATTATTAAAGTAGAATACACAGTGTATAGTATTATTTATATAGAATACAAAGTGTATAGTATTATTTAAATAGAATATACTGTGTATAGTATTATTTATATATAAAACACAGTGTATAGTATTATTTAAATAGAATGCACAGTGTATAGTATTATATATAGAGAGAACACAGTGTATAGTAATATTTAAATAGAATGCACAGTGTATAGTATTATTTATATAGAAAACACAGTGTATAGTATTATTTAAATAGAATACACAGTGCATAGTATTATTAAAATAGAATACACAGTGTATAGTATTATTAAAATAGAATACACTGTGCATAGTATTATTTAAATAGAATATACAGTGTATAGTATTATTTAAATAGAATACACAGTGTATAGTATTATTTATATAGAATACACAGTGTATAGTATTATTAAAATAGAATACACAGTGTATAGTATTATTTAAATAGAATACACAGTATATAGAATTATATATACAGAGGACACATTGTATAGTATTAATTATATAGAATACACTGTGTATAGTATTATTTATATAGAAAACACAGTGTATAGTATTATTTAAATAGAATACACAGTGTATAGTATTATTAAAATAGAATACACAGTGTATAGTATTATTTAAATAGAATACACAGTGTATAGTATTATTTATATAGAATACACCGTGTATAGTATTATTAAAATAGAATACACAGTGTATAGTATTATTTAAATAGAATACACAGTATATAGAATTATTTATACAGAGGACACATTGTATAGTATTAATTATATAGAATACACTGTGTATAGTATTATTTATATAGAGGACACAGTGTATAGTATTATTTATTTAGAATACAGTGTGTAGTAATATTTAAATAGAATACACAGTGTATAGTATTATTTATATAGAGAACACAGTGTATAGTAATATTTAAATAGAATACACAGTGTATAGTATTATTTATATAGAGAACACAGTGTATAGTAATATTTAAATATAATAAACAGTGTATAGTATTATTTATATAAAAAATACAGTGTATAGTATTATTTAAATAGAATACACAGTGTACAGTATTATTTAAATAGAATATACAGTGTATAGTATTATTTATATAGAAAACACAGTGTATAGTATTATTAAAATAGAATACACATTGTATAGTATTATTTAAATAGAACACACAGTGTATAGTATTATTTAAATAGAATATACAGTGTATAGTATTATTTATATATAAAACAGTGTATAGTATTATTTTAATAGAATGCACACTGTATAGTATTATATATAGAGAGAACACAGTGTATAGTAATATTTAAATAGAATGCACAGTGTATAGTATTATTTATATAGAAAACACAGTTTATAGTATTATTTAAATAGAATACACATTGTATAGTATTATTTAAATAGAATACACAGTGTATAGTATTATTTAAATAGAATATACAGTGTATAGTATTATTTATATATAAAACACAGTGTATAGTATTATTTAAATAGAATGCACATTGTATAGTATTATTTATATAGAATACACAGTGTATAGTATTATTAAAATGGAATACACAGTTAGAGATGAGCGAACAGTGTTCTATCGAACACATGTTCGATCGGATATCAGGGTGTTCGCCATGTTCGAATCGAATCGAACACCACGTGGTAAAGTGCGCCAAAATTCGATTCCCCTCCCACCTTCCCTGGCGCCTTTTTTGCACCAATAACAGCGCAGGGGAGGTGGGACAGGAACTACGACACTGGGGGCATTGAAAAAAATTGGAAAAAGTCATTGGCTGCCGAAATCAGGTGACCTCCATTTTAGACGAATAGTGGATTTCAAATCCGGGTCATATGAGAATGTGAACTTTGTGACTATGAGACAGGGATAGCTGTACAGGCAGGGATAGCTAGGGATAACCTTTATTTAGGGGGGAATGTTATTAAAAATAACTTTTTGGGGCTCTATCGGGTGTGTAATTGTGATTTTTGTGAGATAAACTTTTTCCCATAGGGATGCATTGGCCAGCGCTGATTGGCCGAATTCCGTACTCTGGCCAATCAGTGCTAGCCAATGCATTCTATTAGCTTGATGAAGCAGAGTGTGCACAAGGGTTCAAGCGCACCCTCGGCTCTGATGTAGCAGAGCCGAGGCTGCACAAGGGTTCAAGCGCACCCTCGGCTCTGATGTAGGAGAGCCGAGGGTGCACTTGAACCCTTGTGCACCCTCAGCTCTGCTACATCAGAGCCGAGGGTGCGCTTGAACCCTTGTGCACACTCTGCTTCATCAAGCTAATAGAATGCATTGGCCAGCGCTGATTGGCCAATGTATTCTATTAGCCTGATGAAGTAGAGCTGAATGTGTGTGCTAAGCACACACATTCAGCTCTACTTCATCGGGCTAATAGAATGCATTGGCCAGCGCTGATTGGCCAGAGTACGGAACTCGACCAATCAGCGCTGGCTCTGCTGGAGGAGGCGGAGTCTAAGATCGCTCCACACCAGTCTCCATTCAGGTCCGACCTTAGACTCCGCCTCCTCCGGCAGAGCCAGCGCTGATTGGCCGAATTCCGTACTCTGGCCAATCAGCACTGGCTAATGCATTGTATTGGCTTGATGAAGCAGTGCTGAATGTGTGTGCTTAGCACACACATTCAGCTCTACTTCATCGGGCTAATAGAATGCATTGGCCAGCGCTGATTGGCCGAATTCCGTACTCTGGCCAATCAGCACTGGCTAATGCATTGTATTGGCTTGATGAAGCAGTGCTGAATGTGTGTGCTTAGCACACACATTCAGCTCTACTTCATCGGGCTAATAGAATGCATTGGCCAGCGCTGATTGGCCGAATTCCGTACTCTGGCCAATCAGCACTGGCTAATGCATTGTATTGGCTTGATGAAGCAGTGCTGAATGTGTGTGCTTAGCACACACATTCAGCTCTACTTCATCGGGCTAATAGAATGCATTGGCCAATCAGCGCTGGCCAATGCATTCTATTAGCGTGAACTGAGTTTGCACAGGGGTTCTAGTGCACCCTCGGCTCTGCTACATCAGATTGCTACATCTGATGTAGCAGTGCCGAGTGTGCATCAGATGTGTAGTTGAGCAAAACTGACTCAGCACTGCTAAGTCTGCATTCGCATAGGAATGCATTGGCCAGCCTTCGGCCAATCAGCGCTGGCTCTGCCGGAGGAGGCGGAGTCTAAGGTCGGACCTGAATGGAGACTGGTGTGGAGCGATCTTAGACTCCGCCTCCTCCAGCAGAGCCAGCGCTGATTGGCCGAATTCCGTACTCTGGCCAATCAGCACTGGCTAATGCATTGTATTGGCTTGATGAAGCAGTGCTGAATGTGTGTGCTTAGCACACACATTCAGCTCTACTTCATCGGGCTAATAGAATGCATTGGCCAATCAGCGCTGGCCAATGCATTCTATTAGCGTGAACTGAGTTTGCACAGGGGTTCTAGTGCACCCTCGGCTCTGCTACATCAGATTGCTACATCTGATGTAGCAGTGCCGAGTGTGCATCAGATGTGTAGTTGAGCAAAACTGACTCAGCACTGCTAAGTCTGCATTCGCATAGGAATGCATTGGCCAGCCTTCGGCCAATCAGCGCTGGCTCTGCCGGAGGAGGCGGAGTCTAAGGTCGGACCTGAATGGAGACTGGTGTGGAGCTATCTTAGACTCCGCCTCCTCCAGCAGAGCCAGCGCTGATTGGTCGAGTTCCGTACTCTGGCCAATCAGCACTGGCCAATGCATTTCTATGGGGAAAAGTTAGCTTGCGAAAATCGCAAACTGACAGGGATTTCCATGAAATAAAGTGACTTTTATGCCCCCAGACATGCTTCCGCTGCTGTCCCAGTGTCATTCCAGGGTGTTGGTATCATTTCCTGGGGTGTCATAGTGGACTTGGTGACCCTCCAGACACGAATTTGGGTTTCCCCCTTAACGAGTTTATGTTCCCCATAGACTATAATGGGGTTCGAAACCCATTCGAACACTCGAACAGTGAGCGGCTGTTCGAATCGAATTTCGAACCTCGAACATTTTAGTGTTCGCTCATCTCTATACACAGTGTATAGTATTATTTAAATAGAATACACAGTGTATAGAATTATTTAAATAGAATATACAGTGTATAGTATTATTTATATATAAAACACTGTGTATAGTATTATTTAAATAGAATGCACAGTGTATAGTATTATATATAGAGAGAACACAGTGTATAGTAATATTTAAATAGAATGCACAGTGTATAGTATTATTTATATAGAAAACACAGTGTATAGTATTATTAAAATAGAATACACTGTGCATAGTATTATTTAAATAGAATATACAGTGTATAGTATTATTAAAATAGAATACACAGTGTATAGTATTATTTAAATAGAATACACAGTGTATAGTATTATTAAAATAGAATACACTGTGCATAGTATAATTTAAATAGAATATACAGTGTATAGTATTATTTAAAAAGAATATACAGTGTATAGTATTATTTACATAGAATACACAGTGTATAGTATTATTTAAATAGAATACACAGTGTATAGTATTATTTAAATAGAATACACAGTATATAGAATTATTTATACAGAGGACACATTGTATAGTATTAATTATATAGAATACACTGTGTATAGTATTATTTATATAGAGGACACAGTGTATAGTATTATTTATTTAGCATACACAGTGTATAGTAATATTTAAATAGAATACACAGTGTATAGTATTATTTATATAGAGAACACAGTGTATAGTATTATTTATATAGAATACACAGTGTATAGAATTATTTATATAGAGAACACAGTGTATAGTAATATTTAAATAGAATACACAGTGTATAGTATTATTTATATAAAAAATACAGTGTATAGTATTATTTAAATAGAAAACACAGTGTATAGTATTATTTAAATAGAATACACAGTGTATAGTATTATTTAAATAGAATACACAGTATATAGAATTATTTATACAGAGGACACATTGTATAGTATTAATTATATAGAATACACTGTGTATAGTATTATTTATATAGAGGACACAGTGTATAGTATTATTTATTTAGCATACACAGTGTATAGTAATATTTAAATAGAATACACAGTGTATAGTATTATTTATATAGAGAACACAGTGTATAGTATTATTTATATAGAATACACAGTGTATAGAATTATTTATATAGAGAACACAGTGTATAGTAATATTTAAATAGAATACACAGTGTATAGTATTATTTATATAAAAAATACAGTGTATAGTATTATTTAAATAGAAAACACAGTGTATAGTATTATTCAAATAGAATATACAGTGTATAGTATTATTTATATAGAATACCCAGTGTATAGTATTATTTATATAGAGAACACAGTGTATAGTAATATTTAAATAGAATACCCAGTGTATAGTATTATTTATATAAAAAATACAGTGTATAGTATTATTTAAATAGAATACACAGTGTATAGTATTATTTAAATAGAATATACAGTGTATAGTATTATGTATATAGAAAACACAGTGTATAGTATTATTTAAATAGAATACACAGTGTATAGTATTATTTAAATAGAATATACAGTGTATAGTATTATTTATATATAAAACACAGTGTATAGTATTATTTAAATAGAATGCACAGTGTATAGTATTATATATAGAGAGAACACAGTGTACAGTAATATTTAAATAGAATGCAAAGTGTATAGTATTATTTATATAGAAAACACAGTGTATAGTATTATTTAAATAGAATACACATTGTATAGTATTATTTAAATAGAATACACAGTGTATAGTATTATTTAAATAGAATATACAGTGTATAGTATTATTTATATATATAAAACACAGTGTATAGTAATATTTAAATAGAATGCACTGTGTATAGTATTATATATAGAGAGAACACAATATATAGTAATATTTAAATAGAATGCACAGTGTATAGTATTATATATAGAGAAAACACAGTGTATAGTATTATTAAAATAGAATACACTGTGCATAGTATTATTTAAATAGAATATACAGTGTATAGTATTATTTAAATAGAATATACAGTGTATAGTATTATTTATATAGAATACACAGTGTATAGTATTATTTAAATAGAATACACAGTGTATAGTATTATTTAAATAGAATACACAGTATATAGAATTATTTATACAGAGGACACATTGTATAGTATTAATTATATAGAATACACTGTGTATAGTATTATTTATATAGAGGACACAGTGTATAGTATTATTTAAATAGAATACACAGTGTATAGTATTATTTATATAGAGAACACAGTGTATAGTATTATTTATATAGAATACACAGTGTATAGTATTATTTATATAAAAAATACAGTGTATAGTATTATTTAAATAGAATACACAGTGTATAGTATTATTTAAATAGAATATACAGTGTATAGTATTATTTATATAGAGAACACAGTGTATAGTATTATTTAAATAGAATATACAGTGTATAGTATTATTTATATAGAATACACAGTGTATAGTATTATTTATATAGAGAACACAGTGTATAGTATTATTTATATAGAATACACAGTGTATAGTATTATTTATATAGAGAACACAGTGTATAGTAATATTTAAATAGAATACACAGTGTATAGTATTATTTATATAAAAAAATACAGTGTATAGTATTATTTAAATAGAAAACACAGTGTATAGTATTATTTAAATAGAATATACAGTGTATAGTATTATTTATATAGAATACCCAGTGTATAGTATTATTTATATAGAGAACACAGTGTATAGTAATATTTAAATAGAATACACAGTGTATAGTATTATTTATATAAAAAAATACAGTGTATAGTATTATTTAAATAGAATACACAGTGTATAGTATTATTTAAATAGAATATACAGTGTATAGTATTATGTATATAGAAAACACAGTGTATAGTATTATTTAAATAGAATACACAGTGTATAGTATTATTTATATAGAATACACAGTGTATAGTATTAATAAAATAGAATACACAGTGTATAGTATTATTTAAATAGAATACACAGTGTATAGTATTATTTAAATAGAATATACAGTGTATAGTATTATTTATATATAAAACACAGTGTATAGTAATATTTAAATAGAATGCACTGTGTATAGTATTATATATAGAGAGAACACAATATATAGTAATATTTAAATAGAATGCACAGTGTATAGCATTATATATAGAGAGAACACAGTGTATAGTAATATTTAAATAGAATGCACAGTGTATAGTATTATTTATATAGAAAACACAGTGTATAGTATTATTTAAATAGAATACACAGTGTATAGTATTATTTAAATAGAATACACAGTGTATAGTATTATTAAAATAGAATACACTGTGCATAGTATTATTTAAATAGAATATACAGTGTATAGTATTATTAAAATAGAATACACTGTGCCTAGTATTATTTAAATAGAATATACAGTGTATAGTATTATTTAAATAGAATACACAGTGTATAGTATTATTTAAATAGAATACACAGTGTATAGTATTATTAAAATAGAATACACTGTGCATAGTATTATTTAAATAGAATATACAGTGTATAGTATTATTTAAATAGAATATACAGTGTATAGTATTATTTATATAGAATACACAGTGTATAGTATTATTTAAATAGAATACACAGTGTATAGTATTATTTAAATAGAATACACAGTATATAGAATTATTTATACAGAGGACACATTGTATAGTATTAATTATATAGAATACACTGTGTATAGTATTATTTATATAGAGGACACAGTGTATAGTATTATTTATTTAGAATACACAGTGTATAGTAATATTTAAATAGAATACACAGTGTATAGTATTATTTATATAGAGAACACAGTGTATAGTATTATTTATATAGAATACACAGTGTATAGTATTATTTATATAGAGAACACAGTGTATAGTATTATTTATATAGAATACACAGTGTATAGTATTATTTATATAGAGAAAACAGTGTATAGTAATATTTAAATAGAATACACAGTGTATAGTATTATTTATATAAAAAATAGTGTATAGTATTATTTAAATAGAATGCACAGTGTATAGTATTATTTATATAGAAAACACAGTGTATAGTATTATTTAAATAGAATACACAGTGCATAGTATTATTAAAATAGAATACACAGTGTATAGTATTATTAAAATAGAATACACTGTGCATAGTATTATTTAAATAGAATATACAGTGTATAGTATTATTTAAATAGAATACACAGTGTATAGTATTATTTATATAGAATACACAGTGTATAGTATTATTAAAATAGAATACACAGTGTATAGTATTATTTAAATAGAATACACAGTATATAGAATTATATATACAGAGGACACATTGTATAGTATTAATTATATAGAATACACTGTGTATAGTATTATTTATATAGAAAACACAGTGTATAGTATTATTTAAATAGAATACACAGTGTATAGTATTATTAAAATAGAATACACAGTGTATAGTATTATTTAAATAGAATACACAGTATATAGAATTATTTATACAGAGGACACATTGTATAGTATTAATTATATAGAATACACTGTGTATAGTATTATTTATATAGAGGACACAGTGTATAGTATTATTTATTTAGAATACAGTGTGTAGTAATATTTAAATAGAATACACAGTGTATAGTATTATTTATATAGAGAACACAGTGTATAGTAATATTTAAATAGAATACACAGTGTATAGTATTATTTATATAGAGAACACAGTGTATAGTAATATTTAAATATAATAAACAGTGTATAGTATTATTTATATAAAAAATACAGTGTATAGTATTATTTAAATAGAATACACAGTGTACAGTATTATTTAAATAGAATATACAGTGTATAGTATTATTTATATAGAAAACACAGTGTATAGTATTATTAAAATAGAATACACATTGTATAGTATTATTTAAATAGAACACACAGTGTATAGTATTATTTAAATAGAATATACAGTGTATAGTATTATTTATATATAAAACAGTGTATAGTATTATTTTAATAGAATGCACACTGTATAGTATTATATATAGAGAGAACACAGTGTATAGTAATATTTAAATAGAATGCACAGTGTATAGTATTATTTATATAGAAAACACAGTGTATAGTATTATTTAAATAGAATGCACATTGTATAGTATTATTTATATAGAATACACAGTGTATAGTATTATTAAAATGGAATACACAGTTAGAGATGAGCGAACAGTGTTCTATCGAACACATGTTCGATCGGATATCAGGGTGTTCGCCATGTTCGAATCGAATCGAACACCACGTGGTAAAGTGCGCCAAAATTCGATTCCCCTCCCACCTTCCCTGGCGCCTTTTTTGCACCAATAACAGCGCAGGGGAGGTGGGACAGGAACTACGACACTGGGGGCATTGAAAAAAATTGGAAAAAGTCATTGGCTGCCGAAATCAGGTGACCTCCATTTTAGACGAATAGTGGATTTCAAATCCGGGTCATATGAGAATGTGAACTTTGTGACTATGAGACAGGGATAGCTGTACAGGCAGGGATAGCTAGGGATAACCTTTATTTAGGGGGGAATGTTATTAAAAATAACTTTTTGGGGCTCTATCGGGTGTGTAATTGTGATTTTTGTGAGATAAACTTTTTCCCATAGGGATGCATTGGCCAGCGCTGATTGGCCGAATTCCGTACTCTGGCCAATCAGTGCTAGCCAATGCATTCTATTAGCTTGATGAAGCAGAGTGTGCACAAGGGTTCAAGCGCACCCTCGGCTCTGATGTAGCAGAGCCGAGGCTGCACAAGGGTTCAAGCGCACCCTCGGCTCTGATGTAGGAGAGCCGAGGGTGCACTTGAACCCTTGTGCACCCTCAGCTCTGCTACATCAGAGCCGAGGGTGCGCTTGAACCCTTGTGCACACTCTGCTTCATCAAGCTAATAGAATGCATTGGCCAGCGCTGATTGGCCAATGTATTCTATTAGCCTGATGAAGTAGAGCTGAATGTGTGTGCTAAGCACACACATTCAGCTCTACTTCATCGGGCTAATAGAATGCATTGGCCAGCGCTGATTGGCCAGAGTACGGAACTCGACCAATCAGCGCTGGCTCTGCTGGAGGAGGCGGAGTCTAAGATCGCTCCACACCAGTCTCCATTCAGGTCCGACCTTAGACTCCGCCTCCTCCGGCAGAGCCAGCGCTGATTGGCCGAATTCCGTACTCTGGCCAATCAGCACTGGCTAATGCATTGTATTGGCTTGATGAAGCAGTGCTGAATGTGTGTGCTTAGCACACACATTCAGCTCTACTTCATCGGGCTAATAGAATGCATTGGCCAGCGCTGATTGGCCGAATTCCGTACTCTGGCCAATCAGCACTGGCTAATGCATTGTATTGGCTTGATGAAGCAGTGCTGAATGTGTGTGCTTAGCACACACATTCAGCTCTACTTCATCGGGCTAATAGAATGCATTGGCCAATCAGCGCTGGCCAATGCATTCTATTAGCGTGAACTGAGTTTGCACAGGGGTTCTAGTGCACCCTCGGCTCTGCTACATCAGATTGCTACATCTGATGTAGCAGTGCCGAGTGTGCATCAGATGTGTAGTTGAGCAAAACTGACTCAGCACTGCTAAGTCTGCATTCGCATAGGAATGCATTGGCCAGCCTTCGGCCAATCAGCGCTGGCTCTGCCGGAGGAGGCGGAGTCTAAGGTCGGACCTGAATGGAGACTGGTGTGGAGCGATCTTAGACTCCGCCTCCTCCAGCAGAGCCAGCGCTGATTGGCCGAATTCCGTACTCTGGCCAATCAGCACTGGCTAATGCATTGTATTGGCGTGATGAAGCAGTGCTGAATGTGTGTGCTTAGCACACACATTCAGCTCTACTTCATCGGGCTAATAGAATGCATTGGCCAATCAGCGCTGGCCAATGCATTCTATTAGCGTGAACTGAGTTTGCACAGGGGTTCTAGTGCACCCTCGGCTCTGCTACATCAGATTGCTACATCTGATGTAGCAGTGCCGAGTGTGCATCAGATGTGTAGTTGAGCAAAACTGACTCAGCACTGCTAAGTCTGCATTCGCATAGGAATGCATTGGCCAGCCTTCGGCCAATCAGCGCTGGCTCTGCCGGAGGAGGCGGAGTCTAAGGTCGGACCTGAATGGAGACTGGTGTGGAGCTATCTTAGACTCCGCCTCCTCCAGCAGAGCCAGCGCTGATTGGTCGAGTTCCGTACTCTGGCCAATCAGCACTGGCCAATGCATTTCTATGGGGAAAAGTTAGCTTGCGAAAATCGCAAACTGACAGGGATTTCCATGAAATAAAGTGACTTTTATGCCCCCAGACATGCTTCCGCTGCTGTCCCAGTGTCATTCCAGGGTGTTGGTATCATTTCCTGGGGTGTCATAGTGGACTTGGTGACCCTCCAGACACGAATTTGGGTTTCCCCCTTAACGAGTTTATGTTCCCCATAGACTATAATGGGGTTCGAAACCCATTCGAACACTCGAACAGTGAGCGGCTGTTCGAATCGAATTTCGAACCTCGAACATTTTAGTGTTCGCTCATCTCTATACACAGTGTATAGTATTATTTAAATAGAATACACAGTGTATAGAATTATTTAAATAGAATATACAGTGTATAGTATTATTTATATATAAAACACTGTGTATAGTATTATTTAAATAGAATGCACAGTGTATAGTATTATATATAGAGAGAACACAGTGTATAGTAATATTTAAATAGAATGCACAGTGTATAGTATTATTTATATAGAAAACACAGTGTATAGTATTATTAAAATAGAATACACTGTGCATAGTATTATTTAAATAGAATATACAGTGTATAGTATTATTAAAATAGAATACACAGTGTATAGTATTATTTAAATAGAATACACAGTGTATAGTATTATTAAAATAGAATACACTGTGCATAGTATAATTTAAATAGAATATACAGTGTATAGTATTATTTAAAAAGAATATACAGTGTATAGTATTATTTACATAGAATACACAGTGTATAGTATTATTTAAATAGAATACACAGTGTATAGTATTATTTAAATAGAATACACAGTATATAGAATTATTTATACAGAGGACACATTGTATAGTATTAATTATATAGAATACACTGTGTATAGTATTATTTATATAGAGGACACAGTGTATAGTATTATTTATTTAGCATACACAGTGTATAGTAATATTTAAATAGAATACACAGTGTATAGTATTATTTATATAGAGAACACAGTGTATAGTATTATTTATATAGAATACACAGTGTATAGAATTATTTATATAGAGAACACAGTGTATAGTAATATTTAAATAGAATACACAGTGTATAGTATTATTTATATAAAAAATACAGTGTATAGTATTATTTAAATAGAAAACACAGTGTATAGTATTATTTAAATAGAATACACAGTGTATAGTATTATTTAAATAGAATACACAGTATATAGAATTATTTATACAGAGGACACATTGTATAGTATTAATTATATAGAATACACTGTGTATAGTATTATTTATATAGAGGACACAGTGTATAGTATTATTTATTTAGCATACACAGTGTATAGTAATATTTAAATAGAATACACAGTGTATAGTATTATTTATATAGAGAACACAGTGTATAGTATTATTTATATAGAATACACAGTGTATAGAATTATTTATATAGAGAACACAGTGTATAGTAATATTTAAATAGAATACACAGTGTATAGTATTATTTATATAAAAAATACAGTGTATAGTATTATTTAAATAGAAAACACAGTGTATAGTATTATTCAAATAGAATATACAGTGTATAGTATTATTTATATAGAATACCCAGTGTATAGTATTATTTATATAGAGAACACAGTGTATAGTAATATTTAAATAGAATACCCAGTGTATAGTATTATTTATATAAAAAAATACAGTGTATAGTATTATTTAAATAGAATACACAGTGTATAGTATTATTTAAATAGAATATACAGTGTATAGTATTATGTATATAGAAAACACAGTGTATAGTATTATTTAAATAGAATACACAGTGTATAGTATTATTTAAATAGAATATACAGTGTATAGTATTATTTATATATAAAACACAGTGTATAGTATTATTTAAATAGAATGCACAGTGTATAGTATTATATATAGAGAGAACACAGTGTACAGTAATATTTAAATAGAATGCAAAGTGTATAGTATTATTTATATAGAAAACACAGTGTATAGTATTATTTAAATAGAATACACATTGTATAGTATTATTTAAATAGAATACACAGTGTATAGTATTATTTAAATAGAATATACAGTGTATAGTATTATTTATATATAAAACACAGTGTATAGTAATATTTAAATAGAATGCACTGTGTATAGTATTATATATAGAGAGAACACAATATATAGTAATATTTAAATAGAATGCACAGTGTATAGTATTATATATAGAGAAAACACAGTGTATAGTATTATTAAAATAGAATACACTGTGCATAGTATTATTTAAATAGAATATACAGTGTATAGTATTATTTAAATAGAATATACAGTGTATAGTATTATTTATATAGAATACACAGTGTATAGTATTATTTAAATAGAATACACAGTGTATAGTATTATTTAAATAGAATACACAGTATATAGAATTATTTATACAGAGGACACATTGTATAGTATTAATTATATAGAATACACTGTGTATAGTATTATTTATATAGAGGACACAGTGTATAGTATTATTTAAATAGAATACACAGTGTATAGTATTATTTATATAGAGAACACAGTGTATAGTATTATTTATATAGAATACACAGTGTATAGTATTATTTATATAAAAAATACAGTGTATAGTATTATTTAAATAGAATACACAGTGTATAGTATTATTTAAATAGAATATACAGTGTATAGTATTATTTATATAGAGAACACAGTGTATAGTATTATTTAAATAGAATATACAGTGTATAGTATTATTTATATAGAATACACAGTGTATAGTATTATTTATATAGAGAACACAGTGTATAGTATTATTTATATAGAATACACAGTGTATAGTATTATTTATATAGAGAACACAGTGTATAGTAATATTTAAATAGAATACACAGTGTATAGTATTATTTATATAAAAAATACAGTGTATAGTATTATTTAAATAGAAAACACAGTGTATAGTATTATTTAAATAGAATATACAGTGTATAGTATTATTTATATAGAATACCCAGTGTATAGTATTATTTATATAGAGAACACAGTGTATAGTAATATTTAAATAGAATACACAGTGTATAGTATTATTTATATAAAAAAATACAGTGTATAGTATTATTTAAATAGAATACACAGTGTATAGTATTATTTAAATAGAATATACAGTGTATAGTATTATGTATATAGAAAACACAGTGTATAGTATTATTTAAATAGAATACACAGTGTATAGTATTATTTATATAGAATACACAGTGTATAGTATTAATAAAATAGAATACACAGTGTATAGTATTATTTAAATAGAATACACAGTGTATAGTATTATTTAAATAGAATATACAGTGTATAGTATTATTTATATATAAAACACAGTGTATAGTAATATTTAAATAGAATGCACTGTGTATAGTATTATATATAGAGAGAACACAATATATAGTAATATTTAAATAGAATGCACAGTGTATAGCATTATATATAGAGAGAACACAGTGTATAGTAATATTTAAATAGAATGCACAGTGTATAGTATTATTTATATAGAAAACACAGTGTATAGTATTATTTAAATAGAATACACAGTGTATAGTATTATTTAAATAGAATACACAGTGTATAGTATTATTAAAATAGAATACACAGTGTATAGTATTATTAAAATAGAATACACTGTGCATAGTATTATTTAAATAGAATATACAGTGTATAGTATTATTTAAATAGAATATACAGTGTATAGTATTATTTATATAGAATACACAGTGTATAGTATTATTTAAATAGAATACACAGTGTATAGTATTATTTAAATAGAATACACAGTATATAGAATTATTTATACAGAGGACACATTGTATAGTATTAATTATATAGAATACACTGTGTATAGTATTATTTATATAGAGGACACAGTGTATAGTATTATTTATTTAGAATACACAGTGTATAGTAATATTTAAATAGAATACACAGTGTATAGTATTATTTATATAGAGAACACAGTGTATAGTATTATTTATATAGAATACACAGTGTATAGTATTATTTATATAGAGAAAACAGTGTATAGTAATATTTAAATAGAATACACAGTGTATAGTATTATTTATATAAAAAATAGTGTATAGTATTATTTAAATAGAATACACAGTGTAGAGTATTATTTAAATAGAATATACAGTGTATAGTATTATTTATATAGAATACACAGTGTATAGTATTATTTATATAGAGAACACAGTGTACAGTAATATTTAAATAGAATACACAGTGTATAGTATTATTTATATAAAAATACAGTGTATAGTATTATTTAAATAGAATACACAGTGTATAGTATTATTTATATAGAAAACACAGTGTATAGTATTATTAAAATAGAATACACAGTGTATAGTATTATTTAAATAGAACACACAGTGTATAGTATTATTTAAATAGAATATACAGTGTATAGTATTATGTATATAGAAAACACAGTGTATAGTATTATTTAAATAGAATACACAGTGTATAGTATTATTTATATAGAATACACAGTGTATAGTATTATTAAAATAGAATACACAGTGTATAGTATTATTTAAATAGAATACACAGTGTATAGTATTATTTAAATAGAATATACAGTGTATAGTATTATTTATATATAAAACACAGTGTATAGTAATATTTAAATAGAATGCACTGTGTATAGTATTATATATAGAGAGAACACAATATATAGTAATATTTAAATAGAATGCACAGTGTATAGTATTATATATAGAGAGAACACAGTGTATAGTAATATTTAAATAGAATGCACAGTGTATAGTATTATTTATATAGAAAACACAGTGTATAGTATTATTTAAATAGAATACACAGTGTATAGTATTATTAAAATAGAATACACTGTGCATAGTATTATTTAAATAGAATATACAGTGTATAGTATTATTTATATAGAATACACAGTGTATAGTATTATTTATATAGAGAACACAGTGTATAGTATTATTTATATAGAATACACAGTGTATAGTATTATTTAAATAGAATACACAGTGTATAGTATTATTAAAATAGAATACACTGTGCATAGTATTATTTAAATAGAATATACAGTGTATAGTATTATTTAAATAGAATATACAGTGTATAGTATTATTTATATAGAATACACAGTGTATAGTATTATTTAAATAGAATACACAGTGTATAATATTATTTAAATAGAATACACAGTATATAGAATTATTTATACAGAGGACACATTGTATAGTATTAATTATATAGAATACACTGTGTATAGTATTATTTATATAGAGGACACAGTGTATAGTATTATTTATTTAGAATACACAGTGTATAGTAATATTTAAATAGAATACACAGTGTATAGTATTATTTATATAGAGAACACAGTGTATAGTATTATTTATATAGAATACACAGTGTATAGTATTATTTATATAGAGAAAACAGTGTATAGTAATATTTAAATAGAATACACAGTGTATAGTATTATTTATATAAAAAATAGTGTATAGTATTATTTAAATAGAATACACAGTGTAGAGTATTATTTAAATAGAATATACAGTGTATAGTATTATTTATATAGAATACACAGTGTATAGTATTATTTATATAGAGAACACAGTGTACAGTAATATTTAAATAGAATACACAGTGTATAGTATTATTTATATAAAAATACAGTGTATAGTATTATTTAAATAGAATACACAGTGTATAGTATTATTTATATAGAAAACACAGTGTATAGTATTATTAAAATAGAATACACAGTGTATAGTATTATTTAAATAGAACACACAGTGTATAGTATTATTTAAATAGAATATACAGTGTATAGTATTATTTATATATAAAACACAGTGTATAGTATTATTTTAATAGAATGCACAGTGTATAGTATTATTTAAATAGAAAACACAGTGTATAGTATTATTTAAATAGAATACACATTGTATAGTATTATTTAAATAGAATACACAGCGTATAGTATTATTTAAATAGAATATACAGTGTATTGTATTATTTATATATAAAACACAGTGTATAGTATTATTTAAATAGAATGCACATTGTATAGTATTATTTACATAGAATACACAGTGTATAGTATTATTAAAATAGAATACACAGTGTATAGTATTATTTAAATAGAATACACAGTGTATAGAATTATTTAAATAGAGAACAGAGTGTATAGTATTATTTAAATAGAATGCACAGTGTATAGTATTATATATAGAGAGAACACAGTGTATAGTAATATTTAAATAGAATGCACAGTGTATAGTATTATTTATATAGAAAACACTGTGTATAGTATTATTTAAATAGAATGCACAGTGTATAGTATTATATATAGAGAGAACACAGTGTATAGTAATATTTAAATAGAATGCACAGTGTATAGTATTATTTATATAGAAAACACAGTGTATAGTATTATTTATATAGAGAACACAGTGTATAGTAATATTTAAATAGAATACACAGTGTATAGTATTATTTAAATAGAATATACAGTGTATAGTATTATGTAAATAGAATATACAGTGTATAGTATTATTTACATAGAATACACAGTGTATAGTATTATTTAAATAGAATACACAGTGTATAGTATTATTTAAATAGAATACACGGTGTATAGTATTATTTAAATAGAATATACAGTGTATAGTATTATTTATATATAAAACACAGTGTATAGTAATATTTAAATAGAATGCACAGTGTATACTATTATATATAGAGAGAACACAGTATATAGTAATATTTAAATAGAATGCACATTGTATAGTATTATATATAGAGAGAACACAGTGTGTAGTAATATTTAAATAGAATGCACAGTGTATAGTATTATTTATATAGAAAACACAGTGTATAGTATTATTTAAATAGAATACACAGTGTATAGTATTATTTAAATAGAATACACAGTGTATAGTATTATTAAAATAGAATACACTGTGCATAGTATTATTTAAATAGAATATACAGTGTATAGTATTATTTAAATAGAATACACAGTGTATAGTATTATTTAAATAGAATATACAGTGTATAGTATTATTTATATAGAATACACAGTGTATAGTATTATTTAAATAGAATACACAGTGTATAGTATTATTTATATAGAATACACAGTGTATAGTATTATTTAAATAGAATACACAGTGTATAGTATTATTTAAATAGAATACACAGTATATAGAATTATTTATACAGAGGACACATTGTATAGTATTAATTATATAGAATACACTGTGTATAGTATTATTTATATAGAGGACACAGTGTATAGTATTATTTAAATAGAATACACAGTGTATAGTATTATTTATATAGAGAACACAGTGTATAGTATTATTTATATAGAATACACAGTGTATAGTATTATTTATATAAAAATACAGTGTATAGTATTATTTAAATAGAATACACAGTGTATAGTATTATTTATATAGAGAACACAGTGTATAGTAATATTTAAATAGAATACACAGTGTATAGTATTATTTATATAAAAAAATACAGTGTATAGTATTATTTAAATAGAATACACAGTGTATAGTATTATTTAAATAGAATATACAGTGTATAGTATTATTTATATAGAAAACACAGTGTATAGTATTAATTAAATAGAATACACAGTGTATAGTATTATTTATATAGAATACACTGTGTATAGTATTATTAAAATAGAATACACAGTGTATAGTATTATTTAAATAGAATACACAGTATATAGTATTATTAAAATAGAATACACAGTGTATAGTATTATTTATATAGAAAACACAGTGTATTGTATTATTTATATAGAATACACAGTGTATAATATTATTAAAATAGAATACACAGTGTATAGTATTATTTATATAGAAAACACAGTGTATTGTATTATTTATATAGAATACACAGTGTATAGTATTATATATATAGAATACACAGTGTATAGTATTATTTATATAGAAAACACAGTGTATAGTATTATTTAAATAGAATACACATTGTATAGTATTATTAAAGTAGACTACACAGTGTATAGTATTATTTATATAGAATACAAAGTGTATAGTATTATTTAAATAGAATATACAGTGTATAGTATTATTTATATATAAAACACAGTGTATAGTATTATTTAAATAGAATGCACAGTGTATAGTATTATATATAGAGAGAACACAGTGTATAGTAATATTTAAATAGAATGCACAGTGTATAGTATTATTTATATAGAAAACACAGTGTATAGTATTATTTAAATAGAATACACAGTGTATAGTATTATTTATATAGAATACACAGTGTATAGTATTATTAAAATAGAATACACAGTGTATATTATTATTTAAATAGAATACACAGTATATAGTATTATTAAAATAGAATACACAGTGTATAGTAATATTTATATAGAAAACACAGTGTATTGTATTATTTATATAGAATACACAGTGTATAGTATTATTAAAATAGAATACACAGTGTATAGTATTATATATATAGAATACACAGTGTATAGTATTATTTATATAGAAAACACAGTGTATAGTATTATTTAAATAGAATACACATTGTATAGTATTATTTATATAGAATACACAGTGTATAGTATTATTAAAGTAGAATACACAGTGTATAGTATTATTTATATAGAATACAAAGTGTATAGTATTATTTAAATAGAATATACTGTGTATAGTATTATTTATATATAAAACACAGTGTATAGTATTATTTAAATAGAATGCACAGTGTATAGTATTATATATAGAGAGAACACAGTGTATAGTAATATTTAAATAGAATGCACAGTGTATAGTATTATTTATATAGAAAACACAGTGTATAGTATTATTTAAATAGAATACACAGTGCATAGTATTATTAAAATAAAATACACAGTGTATAGTATTATTAAAATAGAATACACTGTGCATAGTATTATTTAAATAGAATATACAGTGTATAGTATTATTTAAATAGAATACACAGTGTATAGTATTATTTATATAGAATACACAGTGTATAGTATTATTAAAATAGAATACACAGTGTATAGTATTATTTAAATAGAATACACAGTATATAGAATTATATATACAGAGGACACATTGTATAGTATTAATTATATAGAATACACTGTGTATAGTATTATTTATATAGAAAACACAGTGTATAGTATTATTTAAATAGAATACACAGTGTATAGTATTATTAAAATAGAATACACAGTGTATAGTATTATTTAAATAGAATACACAGTGTATAGTATTATTTATATAGAATACACCGTGTATAGTATTATTAAAATAGAATACACAGTGTATAGTATTATTTAAATAGAATACACAGTATATAGAATTATTTATACAGAGGACACATTGTATAGTATTAATTATATAGAATACACTGTGTATAGTATTATTTATATAGAGGACAGAGTGTATAGTATTATTTATTTAGAATACAGTGTGTAGTAATATTTAAATAGAATACACAGTGTATAGTATTATTTATATAGAGAACACAGTGTATAGTAATATTTAAATAGAATACACAGTGTATAGTATTATTTATATAAAAAATACAGTGTATAGTATTATTTAAATAGAATACACAGTGTATAGTATTATTTAAATAGAATATACAGTGTATAGTATTATTTATATAGAATACACAGTGTATAGTATTATTTATATAGAGAACACAGTGTATAGTAATATTTAAATATAATAAACAGTGTATAGTATTATTTATATAAAAAATACAGTGTATAGTATTATTTAAATAGAATACACAGTGTACAGTATTATTTAAATAGAATATACAGTGTATAGTATTATTTATATAGAAAACACAGTGTATAGTATTATTAAAATAGAATACACAGTGTATAGTATTATTTAAATAGAACACACAGTGTATAGTATTATTTAAATAGAATGCACATTGTATAGTATTATTTATATAGAATACACAGTGTATAGTATTATTAAAATGGAATACACAGTGTATAGTATTATTTAAATAGAATACACAGTGTATAGAATTATTTAAATAGAATATACAGTGTATAGTATTATTTATATATAAAACACTGTGTATAGTATTATTTAAATAGAATGCACAGTGTATAGTATTATATATAGAGAGAACACAGTGTATAGTAATATTTAAATAGAATGCACAGTGTATAGTATTATTTATATAGAAAACACAGTGTATAGTATTATTTAAACAGAATACACAGTGTATAGTATTATTAAAATAGAATACACTGTGCATAGTATTATTTAAATAGAATATACAGTGTATAGTATTATTAAAATAGAATACACAGTGTATAGTATTATTTAAATAGAATACACAGTGTATAGTATTATTAAAATAGAATACACTGTGCATAGTATAATTTAAATAGAATATACAGTGTATAGTATTATTTAAAAAGAATATACAGTGTATAGTATTATTTACATAGAATACACAGTGTATAGTATTATTTAAATAGAATACACAGTGTATAGTATTATTTAAATAGAATACACAGTATATAGAATTATTTATACAGAGGACACATTGTATAGTATTAATTATATAGAATACACTGTGTATAGTATTATTTATATAGAGGACACAGTGTATAGTATTATTTATTTAGAATACACAGTGTATAGTAATATTTAAATAGAATACACAGTGTATAGTATTATTTATATAGAGAACACAGTGTATAGTATTATTTATATAGAATACACAGTGTATTGAATTATTTATATAGAGAACACAGTGTATAGTAATATTTAAATAGAATACACAGTGTATAGTATTATTTATAGAGATGAGCGAACACTAAAATGTTCGAGGTTCGAAATTCGATTCGAACAGCCGCTCACTGTTCGAGTGTTCGAATGGGTTTCGAACCCCATTATAGTCTATGGGGAACATAAACTCGTTAAGGGGGAAACCCAAATTCGTGTCTGGAGGGTCACCAAGTCCACTATGACACCCCAGGAAATGATACCAACACCCTGGAATGACACTGGGACAGCAGGGGAAGCATGTCTGGGGGCATAAAAGTCACTTTATTTCATGGAAATCTCTGTCAGTTTGCGATTTTCGCAAGCTAACTTTTCCCCATAGAAATGCATTGGCCAGTGCTGATTGGCCAGAGTATGGAACTCGACCAATCAGCGCTGGCTCTGCTGGAGGAGGCGGAGTCTAAGATAGCTCCACACCAGTCTCCATTCAGGTCCGACCTTAGACTCCGCCTCCTCCGGCAGAGCCAGCGCTGATTGGCCGAAGGCTGGCCAATGCATTCCTATGCGAATGCAGACTTAGCAGTGCTGAGTCAGTTTTGCTCAACTACACATCTGATGCACACTCGGCACTGCTACATCAGATGTAGCAATCTGATGTAGCAGAGCCGAGGGTGCACTAGAACCCCTGTGCAAACTCAGTTCACGCTAATAGAATGCATTGGCCAGCGCTGATTGGCCAATGCATTCTATTAGCCCGATGAAGTAGAGCTGAATGTGTGTGCTAAGCACACACATTCAGCACTGCTTCATCAAGCCAATACAATGCATTAGCCAGTGCTGATTGGCCAGAGTACGGAATTCGGCCAATCAGCGCTGGCTCTGCTGGAGGAGGCGGAGTCTAAGGTCGCTCCACACCAGTCTCCATTCAGGTCCGACCTTAGACTCCGCCTCCTCCGGCAGAGCCAGCGCTGATTGGCCGAAGGCTGGCCAATGCATTCCTATGCGAATGCAGACTTAGCAGTGCTGAGTCAGTTTTGCTCAACTACACATCTGATGCACACTCGGCACTGCTACATCAGATGTAGCAATCTGATGTAGCAGAGCCGAGGGTGCACTAGAACCCCTGTGCAAACTCAGTTCACGCTAATAGAATGCATTGGCCAGCGCTGATTGGCCAATGCATTCTATTAGCCCGATGAAGTAGAGCTGAATGTGTGTGCTAAGCACACACATTCAGCACTGCTTCATCAAGCCAATACAATGCATTAGCCAGTGCTGATTGGCCAGAGTACGGAATTCGGCCAATCAGCGCTGGCCAATGCATTCTATTAGCCCGATGAAGTAGAGCTGAATGTGTGTGCTAAGCACACACATTCAGCACTGCTTCATCAAGCCAATACAATGCATTAGCCAGTGCTGATTGGCCAGAGTACGGAATTCGGCCAATCAGCGCTGGCTCTGCTGGAGGAGGCGGAGTCTAAGATCGCTCCACACCAGTCTCCATTCAGGTCCGACCTTAGACTCCGCCTCCTCCGGCAGAGCCAGCGCTGATTGGCCGAAGGCTGGCCAATGCATTCCTATGCGAATGCAGACTTAGCAGTGCTGAGTCAGTTTTGCTCAACTACACATCTGATGCACACTCGGCACTGCTACATCAGATGTAGCAATCTGATGTAGCAGAGCCGAGGGTGCACTAGAACCCCTGTGCAAACTCAGTTCACGCTAATAGAATGCATTGGCCAGCGCTGATTGGCCAATGCATTCTATTAGCCCGATGAAGTAGAGCTGAATGTGTGTGCTAAGCACACACATTCAGCACTGCTTCATCAAGCCAATACAATGCATTAGCCAGTGCTGATTGGCCAGAGTACGGAATTCGGCCAATCAGCGCTGGCCAATGCATTCTATTAGCCCGATGAAGTAGAGCTGAATGTGTGTGCTAAGCACACACATTCAGCACTGCTTCATCAAGCCAATACAATGCATTAGCCAGTGCTGATTGGCCAGAGTACGGAATTCGGCCAATCAGCGCTGGCTCTGCTGGAGGAGGCGGAGTCTAAGGTCGGACCTGAATGGAGACTGGTGTGGAGCGATCTTAGACTCCGCCTCCTCCAGCAGAGCCAGCGCTGATTGGCCGAATTCCGTACTCTGGCCAATCAGTGCTGGCCAATGCATTCTATTAGCTTGATGAAGCAGAGTGTGCACAAGGGTTCAAGCGCACCCTCGGCTCTGATGTAGCAGAGCCGAGTCTGCAGAAGGGTTCAAGCGCACCCTCGGCTCTGATGTAGGAGAGCCGAGGGTGCACTTGAACCCTTGTGCAGCCTCGGCTCTGCTACATCAGAGCCGAGGGTGCGCTTGAACCCTTGTGCACACTCTGCTTCATCAAGCTAATAGAATGCATTGGCCAGCGCTGATTGGCCAATGTATTCTATTAGCCTGATGAAGTAGAGCTGAATGTGTGTGCTAAGCACACACATTCAGCTCTACTTCATCGGGCTAATAGAATGCATTGGCCAGCGCTGATTGGCCAGAGTACGGAACTCGACCAATCAGCGCTGGCTCTGCTGGAGGAGGCGGAGTCTAAGATCGCTCCACACCAGTCTCCATTCAGGTCCGACCTTAGACTCCGCCTCCTCCAGCAGAGCCAGCGCTGATTGGCCGAATTCCGTACTCTGGCCAATCAGCACTGGCTAATGCATTGTATTGGCGTGATGAAGCAGTGCTGAATGTGTGTGCTTAGCACACACATTCAGCTCTACTTCATCGGGCTAATAGAATGCATTGGCCAATCAGCGCTGGCCAATGCATTCTATTAGCGTGAACTGAGTTTGCACAGGGGTTCTAGTGCACCCTCGGCTCTGCTACATCAGATTGCTACATCTGATGTAGCAGTGCCGAGTGTGCATCAGATGTGTAGTTGAGCAAAACTGACTCAGCACTGCTAAGTCTCTGCATTCGCATAGGAATGCATTGGCCAGCCTTCGGCCAATCAGCGCTGGCTCTGCCGGAGGAGGCGGAGTCTAAGGTCGGACCTGAATGGAGACTGGTGTGGAGCGATCTTAGACTCCGCCTCCTCCAGCAGAGCCAGCGCTGATTGGTCGAGTTCCGTACTCTGGCCAATCAGCGCTGGCCAATGCATTCTATTAGCCCGATGAAGTAGAGCTGAATGTGTGTGCTTAGCACACACATTCAGCTCTACTTCATCAGGCTAATAGAATACATTGGCCAATCAGCGCTGGCCAATGCATTCTATTAGCTTGATGAAGCAGAGTGTGCACAAGGGTTCAAGCGCACCCTCGGCTCTGATGTAGCAGAGCTGAGGGTGCACAAGGGTTCAAGTGCACCCTCGGCTCTCCTACATCAGAGCCGAGGGTGCGCTTGAACCCTTGTGCAGCCTCGGCTCTGCTACATCAGAGCCGAGGGTGCGCTTGAACCCTTGTGCACACTCTGCTTCATCAAGCTAATAGAATGCATTGGCTAGCACTGATTGGCCAGAGTACGGAATTCGGCCAATCAGCGCTGGCCAATGCATCCCTATGGGAAAAAGTTTATCTCACAAAAATCACAATTACACACCCGATAGAGCCCCAAAAAGTTATTTTTAATAACATTCCCCCCTAAATAAAGGTTATCCCTAGCTATCCCTGCCTGTACAGCTATCCCTGTCTCATAGTCACAAAGTTCACATTCTCATATGACCCGGATTTGAAATCCACTATTCGTCTAAAATGGAGGTCACCTGATTTCGGCAGCCAATGACTTTTTCCAATTTTTTTCAATGCCCCCAGTGTCGTAGTTCCTGTCCCACCTCCCCTGCGCTGTTATTGGTGCAAAAAAGGCGCCAGGGAAGGTGGGAGGGGAATCGAATTTTGGCGCACTTTACCACGTGGTGTTCGATTCGATTCGAACATGGCGAACACCCTGATATCCGATCGAACATGTGTTCGATAGAACACTGTTCGCTCATCTCTAATTATTTATATAAAAAATACAGTGTATAGTATTATTTAAATAGAAAACACAGTGTATAGTATTATTTATATAGAATACCCAGTGTATAGTATTATTTATATAGAGAACACAGTGTATAGTAATATTTAAATAGAATACACAGTGTATAGTATTATTTATATAAAAAAATACAGTGTATAGTATTATTTATATAGAATACCCAGTGTATAGTATTATTTATATAGAGAACACAGTGTATAGTAATATTTAAATAGAATACACAGTGTATAGTATTATTTATATAAAAAAATACAGTGTATAGTATTATTTAAATAGAATACACAGTGTATAGTATTATTTAAATAGAATATACAGTGTATAGTATTATGTATATAGAAAACACAGTGTATAGTATTATTTAAATAGAATACACAGTGTATAGTATTATTTAAATAGAATACACAGTGTATAGTATTATTTAAATAGAATATACAGTGTATAGTATTATTTATATATAAAACACAGTGTATAGTATTATTTAAATAGAATGCACAGTGTATAGTATTATATATAGAGAGAACACAGTGTACAGTAATATTTAAATAGAATGCAAAGTGTATAGTATTATTTATATAGAAAACACAGTGTATAGTATTATTTAAATAGAATACACATTGTATAGTATTATTTAAATAGAATACACAGTGTATAGTATTATTTAAATAGAATATACAGTGTATAGTATTATTTATATATAAAACACAGTGTATAGTAATATTTAAATAGAATGCACTGTGTATAGTATTATATATAGAGAGAACACAATATATAGTAATATTTAAATAGAATGCACAGTGTATAGTATTATATATAGAGAAAACACAGTGTATAGTATTATTAAAATAGAATACACTGTGCATAGTATTATTTAAATAGAATATACAGTGTATAGTATTATTTAAATAGAATATACAGTGTATAGTATTATTTATATAGAATACACAGTGTATAGTATTATTTAAATAGAATACACAGTGTATAGTATTATTTAAATAGAATACACAGTATATAGAATTATTTATACAGAGGACACACTGTATAGTATTAATTATATAGAATACACTGTGTATAGTATTATTTATATAGAGGACACAGTGTATAGTATTATTTAAATAGAATACACAGTGTATAGTATTATTTATATAGAGAACACAGTGTATAGTATTATTTATATAGAATACACAGTGTATAGTATTATTTATATAAAAAATACAGTGTATAGTATTATTTAAATAGAATACACAGTGTATAGTATTATTTAAATAGAATATACAGTGTATAGTATTATTTATATAGAGAACACAGTGTATAGTATTATTTAAATAGAATATACAGTGTATAGTATTATTTATATAGAATACACAGTGTATAGTATTATTTATATAGAGAACACAGTGTATAGTATTATTTATATAGAATACACAGTGTATAGTATTATTTATATAGAGAACACAGTGTATAGTAATATTTAAATAGAATACACAGTGTATAGTATTATTTAAATAGAGAACACAGTGTATAGTATTATTTATATAAAAAATACAGTGTATAGTATTATTTAAATAGAATACACAGTGTATAGTATTATTTAAATAGAATATACAGTGTATAGTATTATGTATATAGAAAACACAGTGTATAGTATTATTTAAATAGAATACACAGTGTATAGTATTATTTAAATAGAATATACAGTGTATAGTATTATTTATATAGAATACCCAGTGTATAGTATTATTTATATAGAGAACACAGTGTATAGTAATATTTAAATAGAATACACAGTGTATAGTATTATTTATATAAAAAAATACAGTGTATAGTATTATTTAAATAGAATACACAGTGTATAGTATTATTTATATAAAAAAATACAGTGTATAGTATTATTTAAATAGAATACACAGTGTATAGTATTATTTAAATAGAATATACAGTGTATAGTATTATGTATATAGAAAACACAGTGTATAGTATTATTTAAATAGAATGCACAGTGTATAGTATTATATATAGAGAGAACACAGTGTACAGTAATATTTAAATAGAATGCAAAGTGTATAGTATTATTTATATAGAAAACACAGTGTATAGTATTATTTAAATAGAATACACATTGCATAGTATTATTTAAATAGAATACACAGTGTATAGTATTATTTAAATAGAATATACAGTGTATAGTATTATTTATATATAAAACACAGTGTATAGTAATATTTAAATAGAATGCACTGTGTATAGTATTATACATAGAGAGAACACAATATATAGTAATATTTAAATAGAATGCACAGTGTATAGTATTATATATAGAGAGAACACAGTGTATAGTAATATTTAAATAGAATGCACAGTGTATAGTATTATTTATATAGAAAACACAGTGTATAGTATTATTTAAATAGAATACACAGTGTATAGTATTATTTAAATAGAATACACAGTGTATAGTATTATTTAAATAGAATAAACAGTGTATAGTATTATTAAAATAGAATACACTGTGCATAGTATTATTTAAATAGAATATACAGTGTATAGTATTATTTAAATAGAATACACAGTGTATAGTATTATTTAAATAGAATACACAGTGTATAGTATTCTTAAAATAGAATACACTGTGCATAGTATTATTTAAATAGAATATACAGTGTATAGTATTATTTAAATAGAATATACAGTGTATAGTATTATTTATATAGAATACACAGTGTATAGTATTATTTAAATAGAATACACAGTGTATAGTATTATTTAAATAGAATACACAGTATATAGAATTATTTATACAGAGGACACATTGTATAGTATTAATTATATAGAATACACTGTGTATAGTATTATTTATATAGAGGACACAGTGTATAGTATTATTTATTTAGAATACACAGTGTATAGTAATATTTAAATAGAATACACAGTGTATAGTATTATTTATATAGAGAACACAGTGTATAGTATTATTTATATAGAATACACAGTGTATAGTATTATTTATATAGAGAACACAGTGTATAGTAATATTTAAATAGAATACACAGTGTATAGAATTATTTATATAAAAAATACATTGTATAGTATTATTTAAATAGAATACACAGTGTAGAGTATTATTTAAATAGAATATACAGTGTATAGTATTATTTATATAGAATACACAGTGTATAGTATTATTTATATAGAGAACACAGTGTACAGTAATATTTAAATAGAATACACAGTGTATAGTATTATTTATATAGAAAACACAGTGTATAGTATTATTAAAATAGAATACACAGTGTATAGTATTATTTAAATAGAACACACAGTGTATAGTATTATTTAAATAGAATATACAGTGTATAGTATTATTTATATATAAAACACAGTGTATAGTATTATTTTAATAGAATGCACAGTGTATAGTATTATATATAGAGAGAACACAGTGTATAGTAATATTTAAATAGAATGCACAGTGTATAGTATTATTTATATAGAAAACACAGTGTATAGTATTATTTAAATAGAATACACATTGTATAGTATTATTTAAATAGAATACACAGTGTATAGTATTATTTAAATAGAATATACAGTGTATAGTATTATTTATATATAAAACACAGTGTATAGTATTATTTAAATAGAATGCACATTGTATAGTATTATTTATATAGAATACACAGTGTATAGTATTATTTAAATAGAATACACAGTGTATAGAATTATTTAAATAGAATATACAGTGTATAGTATTATTTATATATAAAACACTGTGTATAGTATTATTTAAATAGAATGCACAGTGTATAGTATTATATATAGAGAGAACACAGTGTATAGTAATATTTAAATAGAATGCACAGTGTATAGTATTATTTATATAGAAAACACAGTGTATAGTATTATTTATATAGAGAACACAGTGTATAGTAATATTTAAATAGAATACACAGTGTATAGTATTATTTAAATAGAATATACAGTGTATAGTATTATTTAAATAGAATATACAGTGTATAGTATTATTTACATAGAATACACAGTGTATAGTATTATTTAAATAGAATACACAGTATATAGAATTATTTATACAGAGGACACATTGTATAGTATTAATTATATAGAATACACTGTGTATAGTATTATTTATATAGAGGACACAGTGTATAGTATTATTTATTTAGAATACACAGTGTATAGTAATATTTAAATAGAATACACAGTGTATAGTATTATTTATTGTCACGGGATGGTTAGAGTCTATACCATAGGCAATGTGTAATATATATTTCATGTGGAATGTATTCTCTAACCTGTTATATACATCAATGTGTAGTTGGCTGATTAGGGTCTAGTGTGTTAGCACATTGTATGCAAATACCCCTAACTAGTGAGGACAATGGGTGGAGATAATCTGATCAGTGTCTCCAAAAAGATGTTGGACGGTGCATTGTCCATAGTAGACAGGGAGTCTGCTGTCCTTGGTATAGGTGAGGGGGGAAGGATCTGTGACTCAGCCCTTCCCACCCACAGATATAGGTGTAACAGTCGTAGTATATAGCATATAGCTAGCAGTTAGTATGAGTTAGCCGGCCTGTGCACAGCTCTGTAGAGAGCCAGGATTTAGTTACAGGACCAAGGAGCCAAAGCTATCATTGGATTGTGACTTCTGTGGACTTATTGTTATTACGGTTGATGTGACCGCCGCCGGCTATTAACTTTGTGGATTACAATAAATTGCTGTTGTCTCCCGACCTCTTGCGTCCGTGTTGATTCAAAAGACCTTCCGGAGGAAGACGTATACCTTTGCTCCGTGACATTTATATAGAGAACACAGTGTATAGTATTATTTATATAGAATACACAGTGTATAGTATTATTTATATAGAGAACACAGTGTATAGTAATATTTAAATAGAATACACAGTGTATAGTATTATTTATATATAAAATACAGTGTATAGTATTATTTAAATAGAAAACACAGTGTATAGTATTATTTAAATAGAATATACAGTGTATAGTATTATTTATATAGAATACACAGTGTATAGTATTATTTAAATAGAAAACACAGTGTGTAGTATTATTTAAATAGAAAACACAGTGTATAGTAATATTTAAATAGAATACACAGTGTATAGTATTATTTATATAAAAAAATACAGTGTATAGTATTATTTAAATAGAATACACAGTGTATAGTATTATTTAAATAGAATATACAGTGTATAGTATTATTAAAATAGAATACACAGTGTATAGTATTATTTAAATAGAATACACAGTGTATAGTATTATTTAAATAGAATGCACAGTGTATAGTATTATATATAGAGAGAACACAGTGTATAGTAATATTTAAATAGAATGCACAGTGTATAGTATTATTTATATAGAAAACACAGTGTATAGTATTATTTAAATAGAATACACATTGTATAGTTTTATTTAAATAGAATACACAGTGTATAGTATTATTTAAATAGAATATACAGTGTATAATATTATTTATATATAAAACACAGTGTATAGTAATATTTAAATAGAATGCACTGTGTATAGTATTATATATAGAGAGAACACAGTATATAGTAATATTTAAATAGAATGCACAGTGTATAGTATTATATATAGAGAGAGAACACAGTGTATAGTAATATTTAAATAGAATGCACAGTGTATAGTATTATTTATATAGAAAACACAGTGTATAGTATTATTTAAATAGAATACACAGTGTATAGTATTATTAAAATAGAATACACTGTGCATAGTATTATTTAAATAGAATACACAGTGTATAGTATTATTTAAATAGAATACACAGTGTATAGTATTATTTAAATAGAATACACAGTGTATAGTATTATTAAAATAGAATACACTGTGCATAGTATTATTTAAATAGAATATACAGTGTATAGTATTATTTAAATAGAATACACAGTGTATAGTATTATTTATATAGAATACACAGTGTATAGTATTATTAAAATAGAATACACAGTGTATAGTATTATTTAAATAGAATACACAGTGTATAGTATTATTTAAATAGAATATACAGTGTATAGTTTTATTTATATATAAAACACAGTGTATAGTATTATTTAAATAGAATGCACAGTGTATAGTATTATATATAGAGAGAACACAGTGTATAGTAATATTTAAATAGAATGCAAAGTGTATTGTATTATTTATGTAGAAAACACAGTGTATAGTATTATTTAAATAGAATACACATTGTATAGTATTATTTAAATAGAATACACAGTGTATAGTATTATTTAAATAGAATATACAGTGTATAGTATTATTTATATAGAAAACACAGTGTATAGTATTATTTAAATAGAATGCACAGTGTATAGTATTATATATAGAGAGAACACAGTGTATAGTAATATTTAAATAGAATGCAAAGTGTATTGTATTATTTATGTAGAAAACACAGTGTATAGTATTATTTAAATAGAATACACATTGTATAGTATTATTTAAATAGAATACACAGTGTATAGTATTATTTAAATAGAATATACAGTGTATAGTATTATTTATATATAAAACACAGTGTATAGTAATATTTAAATAGAATGCACAGTGTATAGTATTATATATAGAGAGAACACAGTATATAGTAATATTTAAATAGAATACACAGTGTATAGTATTATTTAAATAGAATACACAGTGTATAGTATTATTAAAATAGAATACACTGTGCATAGTATTATTTAAATAGAATATACAGTGTATAGTATTATTTAAATAGAATATACAGTGTATAGTATTATTTATATAGAATACACAGTGTATAGTATTATTTAAATAGAATACACAGTGTATAGTATTATTTAAATAGAATACACAGTATATAGAATTATTTATACAGAGGACACATTGTATAGTATTAATTATATAGAATACACTGTGTATAGTATTATTTATATAGAGAACACAGTGTACAGTAATATTTAAATAGAATACACAGTGTATAGTATTATTTATATATAAAACACAGTGTATAGTAATATTTAAATAGAATGCACAGTGTATAGTATTATATATAGAGAGAACACAGTATATAGTAATATTTAAATAGAATGCACAGTGTATAGTATTATATATAGAGAGAACACAGTGTATAGTAATATTTAAATAGAATGCACAGTGTATAGTATTATTTATATAGAAAACACAGTGTATAGTATTATTTAAATAGAATACACAGTGTATAGTATTATTTAAATAGAATACACAGTGTATAGTATTATTAAAATAGAATACACTGTGCATAGTATTATTTAAATAGAATATACAGTGTATAGTATTATTTAAATAGAATACACAGTGTATAGTATTATTTAAATAGAATACACAGTGTATAGTAATATTTAAATAGAATACACAGTGTATAGTATTATTTATATAGAGAACACAGTGTATAGTAATATTTAAATAGAATACACAGTGTATAGTATTATTTATATAAAAAATACAGTGTATAGTATTATTTAAATAGAATACACAGTGTATAGTATTATTTAAATAGAATATACAGTGTATAGTATTATTTATATAGAAAACACAGTGTATAGTATTATTTAAATAGAATACACAGTGTATAGTATTATTTATATAGAATACACAGTGTATAGTATTATTAAAATAGAATACACAGTGTATAGTATTATTTAAATAGAATATACAGTGTATAGTATTATTTATATATAAAACACAGTGTATAGTATTATTTAAATAGAATGCACAGTGTATAGTATTATATATAGAGAGAACACAGTGTATAGTAATATTTATATAGAATGCAAAGTGTATAGTATTATTTATATAGAAAACACAGTGTATAGTATTATTTAAATAGAATACACATTGTATAGTATTATTTAAATAGAATACACAGTGTATAGTATTTAGAGATGAGCGAACACTAAAATGTTCGAGGTTCGAAATTCGATTCGAACAGCCGCTCACTGTTCGAGTGTTCGAATGGGTTTCGAACCCCATTATAGTCTATGGGGAACATAAACTCGTTAAGGGGGAAACCCAAATCCGTGTCTGGAGGGTCACCAAGTCCACTATGACACCCCAGGAAATGATACCAACACCCTGGAATGACACTGGGACAGCAGGGGAAGCATGTCTGGGGGCATAAAAGTCACTTTATTTCATGGAAATCCCTGTCAGTTTGCGATTTTCGCAAGCTAACTTTTCCCCATAGAAATGCATTGGCCAGTGCTGATTGGCCAGAGTACGGAATTCGACCAATCAGCGCTGGCTCTGCTGGAGGAGGCGGAGTCTAAGATCGCTCCACACCAGTCTCCATTCAGGTCCGACCTTAGACTCCGCCTCCTCCAGCAGAGCCAGCGCTGATTGGCCGAATTCCGTACTCTGGCCAATCAGCACTGGCTAATGCATTGTATTGGCGTGATGAAGCAGTGCTGAATGTGTGTGCTTAGCACACACATTCAGCTCTACTTCATCGGGCTAATAGAATGCATTGGCCAATCAGCGCTGGCCAATGCATTCTATTAGCGTGAACTGAGTTTGCACAGGGGTTCTAGTGCACCCTCGGCTCTGCTACATCAGATTGCTACATCTGATGTAGCAGTGCCGAGTGTGCATCAGATGTGTAGTTGAGCAAAACTGACTCAGCACTGCTAAGTCTGCATTCGCATAGGAATGCATTGGCCAGCCTTCGGCCAATCAGCTCTGGCTCTGCCGGAGGAGGCGGAGTCTAAGGTCGGACCTGAATGGAGACTGGTGTGGAGCGATCTTAGACTCCGCCTCCTCCAGCAGAGCCAGCGCTGATTGGTCGAGTTCCGTACTCTGGCCAATCAGCGCTGGCCAATGCATTCTATTAGCCCGATGAAGTAGAGCTGAATGTGTGTGCTTAGCACACACATTCAGCTCTACTTCATCAGGCTAATAGAATACATTGGCCAATCAGCGCTGGCCAATGCATTCTATTAGCTTGATGAAGCAGAGTGTGCACAAGGGTTCAAGCGCACCCTCGGCTCTGATGTAGCAGAGCTGAGGGTGCACAAGGGTTCAAGTGCACCCTCGGCTCTCCTACATCAGAGCCGAGGGTGCGCTTGAACCCTTGTGCAGCCTCGGCTCTGCTACATCAGAGCCGAGGGTGCGCTTGAACCCTTGTGCACACTCTGCTTCATCAAGCTAATAGAATGCATTGGCCAGCACTGATTGGCCAGAGTACGGAATTCGGCCAATCAGCGCTGGCCAATGCATCCCTATGGGAAAAAGTTTATCTCACAAAAATCACAATTACACACCCGATAGAGCCCCAAAAAGTTATTTTTAATAACATTCCCCCTAAATAAAGGTTATCCCTAGCTATCCCTGCCTGTACAGCTATCCCTGTCTCATAGTCACAAAGTTCACATTCTCATATGACCCGGATTTGAAATCCACTATTCGTCTAAAATGGAGGTCACCTGATTTCGGCAGCCAATGACTTTTTCCAATTTTTTTCAATGCCCCCGGTGTCGTAGTTCCTGTCCCACCTCCCCTGCGCTGTTATTGGTGCAAAAAAGGCGCAAGGGAAGGTGGGAGGGGAATCGAATTTTGGCGCACTTTACCACGTGGTGTTCGATTCGATTCGAACATGGCGAACACCCTGATATCCGATCGAACATGTGTTCGATAGAACACTGTTCGCTCATCTCTAATAGTATTATTTAAATAGAATATACAGTGTATAGTATTATTTATATATAAAACACAGTGTATAGTAATATTTAAATAGAATGCACAGTGTATAGTATTATATAGAGAGAACACAGTATATAGTAATATTTAAATAGAATGCACAGTGTATAGTATTATTTATATAGAAAACACAGTGTATAGTATTATTTAAATAGAATACACATTGTATAGTATTATTTGCATAGAATACACAGTGTATAGTATTATTAAAATAGAATACACAGTGTATAGTATTATTTAAATAGAATATACAGTGTATAGTATTATTTATATATAAAACACAGTGTATAGTATTATTTATATAGAAAACACAGTGTATTGTATTATTTATATAGAATACACAGTGTATAGTATTATTTATATAGAATACACAGTGTATAGTATTATTAAAATAGAATACACAGTGTATAGTATTATTTAAATAGAATACACAGTATATAGTATTATTAAAATAGAATACACAGTGTATAGTATTATTTATATAGAAAACACAGTGTATTGTATTATTTATATAGAATACACAGTGTATAGTATTATTAAAATAGAATACACAGTGTATAGTATTATTTATATAGAAAACACACTGTATAGTATTATTTAAATAGAATACACATTGTATAGTATTATTTATATAGAATACACAGTGTATAGTATTATTAAAGTAGAATACACAGTGTATAGTATTATTTATATAGAATACACATTGTATAGTATTATTTATATAGAATACACAGTGTATAGTATTATTAAAGTAGAATACACAGTGTATAGTATTATTTATATAGAATACAAAGTGTATAGTATTATTTAAATAGAATACACAGTGCATAGTATTATATATAGAGAGAACACAGTGTATAGTAATATTTAAATAGAATGCACAGTGTATAGTATTATTTATATAGAAAACACAGTGTATAGTATTATTTAAATAGAATACACAGTGCATAGTATTATTAAAATAGAATACACAGTGTATAGTATTATTAAAATAGAATACACTGTGCATAGTATTATTTAAATAGAATATACAGTGTATAGTATTATTTAAATAGAATACACAGTGTATAGTATTATTTATATAGAATACACAGTGTATAGTATTATTAAAATAGAATACACAGTGTATAGTATTATTTAAATAGAATACACAGTATATAGAATTATATATACAGAGGACACATTGTATAGTATTAATTATATAGAATACACTGTGTATAGTATTATTTATATAGAGGACACAGTGTATAGTATTATTTATATAGAATACACAGTGTATAGTAATATTTAAATAGAATACACAGTGTATAGTATTATTTATATAGAGAACACAGTGTATAGTATTATTTATATAGAATACACAGTGTATAGTATTATTTAAATAGAATACACAGTGTATAGTATTATTTATATATAATACACAGTGTATAGTATTATTAAAATAGAATACACAGTGTATAGTAATATTTAAATAGAATACACTGTGTATAGTATTATTTATATAAAAAACTACAGTGTATAGTATTATTTAAATAGAATACACAGTGTATAGTATTATTTATACAGAATACACAGTGTATAGTATTATTAAAATAGAATACACAGTGTATAGTATTATTTAAATAGAATACACAGTGTATAGTAATATTTAAATTGAATATACAGTGTATAGTATTATTTATATATAAAACACAGTGTATAGTATTATTTAAATGGAATGCACAGTGTATAGTATTATATATAGAGAGAACAAAGTGTATAGTATTATTTAAATAGAATACACATTGTATAGTATTATTTATACAGAATACACGGTGTATAGTATTATTAAAATATAATACACAGTGTATAGTATTATTTAAATAGAATACACAGTGTATAGAATTATTTAAATAGAATATACTGTGTATAGTATTATTTATATATAAAACACAGTGTATAGTATTATTTAAATAGAATGCACAGTGTATAGTATTATATATAGAGAGAACACAGTGTATAGTAATATTTAAATAGAATGCACAGTGTATAGTATTATTTATATAGAAAACACAGTGTATAGTATTATTTAAATAGAATACACAGTGCATAGTATTATTAAAATAGAATACACAGTGTATAGAATTATTAAAATAGAATACACTGTGCATAGTATTATTTATATAGAAAACACAGTGTATAGTATTATTTAAATAGAATACACAGTGTATAGTATTATTTATATAGAATACACAGTGTATAGTATTAATAAAATAGAATACACAGTGTATAGTATTATTTAAATATAATACACAGTGTATAGTATTATTAAAGTAGAATACACAGTGTATAGTATTATTTATATAGAATACACTGTGTATAGTATTATTTAAATAGAATATACAGTGTATAGTATTATTTATATAGAAAACACAGTGTATAGTATTAATTAAATAGAATACACAGTGCATAGTATTATTAAAATAGAATACACAGTTTATAGTATTGTTTAAATAGAATACACAGTGTATAGTATTATTAAAATCGAATACATTGTGTATAGTATTATTTAAATAGAATATACAGTGTATAGTATTATTTATATAGAATACACTGTGTATAGTATTATTTATATAGAGGACACAGTGTATAGTATTATTTATATAGAAAACAAAGTGTATAGTATTATTTAAATAGAATACACAGTGTATAGTATTATTTATATAGAATACACAGTGTATAGTATTATTAAAATAGAATACACAGTGTATAGTATTATTTATATAGAAAACACAGTGTATAATATTATTTATATAGAATACACAGTGTATAGTATTATTAAAATAGAATACACAGTGTATAGTAATATTTAAATAGAATATACAGTGTATAGTATTATTTATATAGAATACACAGTGTATAGTATTACTTATATAGAGGACACAGTGTATAGTATTATTTATATAGAGAACACAGTGTATAGTATTATTTATATAGAGAAGAGTGTATAGTATTATTTATATAGAGTACACAGTGTATAGGATTATTTAAATAGAGAACACAGTGTATAGTATTATTTAAATAGAATACACATTGTATAGTATTATTTAAATAGAATACACAGTGTATAGTATTATTTATATAGAAAACACCGTGTATAGTATTATTTAAATAGAATGCACAGTGCATAGTATTATTAAAATAGAATACACAGTGTATAGTATTATTTAAATAGAATACACAGTGTATAGTATTATTAAAATAGAATACACAGTGTATAGTATTATTTAAATAGAATACACAGTATATAGAATTATTTATACAGAGGACACATTGTATAGTATTAATTATATAGAATACACTGTGTATAGTATTATTTATATAGAGGACACAGTGTATAGTATTATTTATTTAGAATACACAGTGTATAGTATTATTTATATAGAGAACACAGTGTATAGTATTATTTATATAGATTACACAGTGTATAGTATTATTTATATAGAGAACACAGTGTATAGTAATATTTAAATAGAATACACAGTGTATAGTATTATTTATATAGAGAACACAGTGTATAGTATTATTTATATAGAGAAGAGTGTATAGTATTATTTATATAGAGTACACAGTGTATAGGATTATTTAAATAGAGAACACAGTGTATAGTATTATTTAAATAGAATACACAGTGTATAGTATTATTTAAATAGAATATACAGTGTATAGTATTATTTATATAGAAAACAAAGTGTATAGTATTATTTAAATAGAATACACAGTGTATAGTATTATTTATATAGAATACACAGTGTATAGTATTATTAAAATAGAATACACAGTGTATAGTATTATTAAAATAGAATACACAGTGTATAGTATTATTTAAATAGAATACACAGTTTATAGAATTATTTATACAGAGGACACATTGTATAGTATTAATTATATAGAATACACTGTGTATAGTATTATTTATATAGAGGACACAGTGTATAGTATTATTTATTTAGAATACACAGTGTATAGTAATATTTAAATAGAATACACAGTGTATATTATTATTAAAATAGAATACACAGTGTATAGTATTATTTAAATAGAATATACAGTGTATAGTATTATTTATATATAAAACACAGTGTATAGTATTATTTAAATAGAATGCACAGTGTATAGTATTATATATAGAGAGAACACAGTGTGTAGTAATATTTAAATAGAATGCACATTGTATAGTATTATTTATATAGAAAACACAGTGTATAGTATTATTTAAATAGAATACACATTGTATAGTATTATTTAAATAGAATACACAGTGTATAGTATTATTTAAATAGAATATACAGTGTATAGTATTATTTATATATAAAACACAGTGTATAGTATTATTTAAATAGAATGCACAGTGTATAGTATTATATATAGAGAGAACACAGTGTATAGTAATATTTAAATAGAATGCACAGTGTATAGTATTATTTATATAGAAAACACAGTGTATAGTATTATTTAAATAGTATACACATTGTATAGTATTATTTATATAGAATACACAGTGTATAGTATTATTAAAATAGAATACACAGTGTATAGTATTATTTAAATAGAATACACAGTGTATAGAAGTATTTAAATAGAATATACAGTGTATAGTATTATTTATATATAAAACACAGTGTATAGTATTATTTAAATAGAATGCACAGTGTATAGTATTATATATAGAGAGAACACAGTGTATAGTAATATTTAAATAGAATGCACAGTGTATAGTAATATTTATATAGAAAATACAGTGTATAGTATTATTTAAATAGAATACACAGTGTATAGTATTATTTAAATAGAATACAAAGTGTATAGTATTATTAAAATAGAATACACTGTGCATAGTATTATTTAAATAGAATATACAGTGTATAGTATTATTTAAATAGAATACACAGTGTATAGTATTATTTAAATAGAATAGACAGTGTATAGTATTATTAAAATAGAATACACTGTGCGTAGTATTATTTAAATAGAATATACAGTGTATAGTATTATTTAAATAGAATATACAGTGTATAGTATTATTTATATAGAATACACAGTGTATAGTATTATTTAAATAGAATACACAGTGTATAGTATTATTTAAATAGAATACACAGTAAATAGAATGATTTATACAGAGGACACATTGTATAGTATTAATTATATAGAATACACTGTGTATAGTATTATTTATATAGAGGACACAGTGTATAGTATTATTTATTTGGAATACACAGTGTATAGTAATATTTAAATAGAATACACAGTGTATAGTATTATTTATATAGAGAACACAGTGTATAGTATTATTTATATAGAATACACAGTGTATAGTATTATTTAAATAGAATATACAGTGTATAGTATTATTTATATAGAATACACAGTCTATAGTATTATTTAAATAGAATGCACAGTGTATAGTATTATTTATATAGAATACACAGTGTATAGTATTATTAAAATAGAATACACAGTGTATAGTATTATTTAAATAGAATATACAGTGTATAGTATTATTTATATATAAAAAACAGTGTATAGTATTATTTAAATAGAATGCACAGTGTATAGTATTATATATAGAGAGAACACAGTGTGTAGTAATATTTAAATAGAATGCACATTGTATAGTATTATTTATATAAAAAACACAGTGTATAGTATTATTTAAATAGAATACACATTGTATAGTATTATTTAAATAGAATACACAGTGTATAGTATTATTTAAATAGAATATACAGTGTATAGTATTATTTATATATAAAACACAGTGTATAGTATTATTTAAATAGAATGCACAGTGTATAGTATTATATATAGAGAGAACACAGTGTATAGTAATATTTAAATAGAATGCACAGTGTATAGTATTATTTATATAGAAAACACAGTGTATAGTATTATTTAAATAGAATACACATTGTATAGTATTATTTATATAGAATACACAGTGTATAGTATTATTAAAATAGAATACACAGTGTATAGTATTATTTAAATAGAATACACAGTGTATAGAATTATTTAAATAGAATATACAGTGTATAGTATTATTTATATATAAAACACAGTGTATAGTATTATTTAAATAGAATGCACAGTGTATAGTATTATATATAGAGAGAACACAGTGTATAGTAATATTTAAATAGAATGCACAGTGTATAGTATTATTTATATAGAAAATACAGTGTATAGTATTATTTAAATAGAATACACAGTGTATAGTATTATTTAAATAGAATACAAAGTGTATAGTATTATTAAAATAGAATACACTGTGCATAGTATTATTTAAATAGAATATACAGTGTATAGTATTATTTAAATAGAATACACAGTGTATAGTATTATTTAAATAGAATAGACAGTGTATAGTATTATTAAAATAGAATACACTGTGCGTAGTATTATTTAAATAGAATATACAGTGTATAGTATTATTTAAATAGAATATACAGTGTATAGTATTATTTATATAGAATACACAGTGTATAGTATTATTTAAATAGAATACACAGTGTATAGTATTATTTAAATAGAATACACAGTATATAGAATGATTTATACAGCGGACACATTGTATAGTATTAATTATATAGAATACACTGTGTATAGTATTATTTAAATAGAGGACACAGTGTATAGTATTATTTATTTGGAATACACAGTGTATAGTAATATTTAAATAGAATACACAGTGTATAGTATTATTTATATAGAGAACACAGTGTATAGTATTATTTATATAGAATACACAGTGTATAGTATTATTTAAATAGAATATACAGTGTATAGTATTATTTATATAGAATACACAGTGTATAGTATTATTTATATAGAGAACACAGTGTATAGTAATATTTAAATAGAATACACAGTGTATAGTATTATTTATATAAAAAATACAGTGTATAGTATTATTTATATATAAAACACAGTGTATAGTAATATTTAAATAGAATGCACAGTGTATAGTATTATATATAGAGAGAACACAGTGTATAATAATATTTAAATAGAATGCACAGTGTATAGTATTATTCATATAGAAAACACAGTGTATAGTATTATTTAAATAGAATACACATTGTATAGTATTATTTATACAGAATACACAGTGTATAGTATTATTAAAATAGAATACACAGTGTATAGTATTATTTAAATAGAATACACAGTGTATAGAATTATTTAAATAGAATATACTGTGTATAGTATTATTTATATATAAAACACAGTGTATAGTATTATTTAAATAGAATGCACAGTGTATAGTATTATATATAGAGAGAACACAGTGTATAGTAATATTTAAATAGAATGCACAGTGTATAGTATTATTTATATAGAAAACACAGTGTATAGTGTCACGGAGCAAAGGTATACGTCTTCCTCCGGATGGTCTTTTGAATCAACACGGACGCAAGAGGTCGGGAGACAACAGCAATTTATTGTAATCCACAAAGTTAGTAGCCGGCGGCGGTCACATCAACCGTAATAACAATAAGTCCACAGAAGTCACAATCCAATGATAACTTTGGTTCCTTGGTCCTGTAACTAAGTCCTGGCTCTCTGCAGAGCTGTGCACAGGCCGGCTAACACATACTAACTCCAGCTACAACTATATACTAAAACTGTTACTTCCTATATCTGTGGGTGGGAAGGGCTGAGTCACAGATCCTTCCCCCCTCACCTATACCAAGGAGAGCAGACTCCCTGTCTACTATGGACAATGCACCGTCCAACATCTTCTTGGAGACACTGATCAGATTATCTCCACCCATTGTCCTCACTGGTCCTCACTAGTTAGAGGGATTTGCATACAATGTGCTAACACACTAGACCCTAATCAGCCAACTACACATTGATGTATATAACAGGTTAGAGAATACATTCCACATGAAATATATATTACACATTGCCTATAGTATAGACTCTAACCATCCCGTGACATATAGTATTATTTAAATAGAATACACAGTGCATAGTATTATTAAAATAGAATACACAGTGTATAGTATTATTAAAATAGAATACACTGTGCATAGTATTATTTATATAGAAAACACAGTGTATAGTATTATTTAAATAGAATACACAGTGTATAGTATTATTTATATAGAATACACAGTGTATAGTATTATTTAAATAGAATACACAGTGTATAGTATTATTTATATAGAATACACAGTGTATAGTATTAATAAAATAGAATACACAGTGTATAGTATTATTTAAATATAATACACAGTGTATAGTATTATTAAAGTAGAATACACAGTGTATAGTATTATTTATATAGAATACACTGTGTATAGTATTATTTAAATAGAATATACAGTGTATAGTATTATTTATATAGAAAACACAGTGTATAGTATTAATTAAATAGAATACACAGTGCATAGTATTATTAAAATAGAATACACAGTTTATAGTATTGTTTAAATAGAATACACAGTGTATAGTATTATTAAAATAGAATACATTGTGTATAGTATTATTTAAATAGAATATACAGTGTATAGTATTATTTATGTAGAATACACTGTGTATAGTATTATTTATATAGAGGACACAGTGTATAGTATTATTTATATAGAATACACAGTGTATAGTATTATTTATATAGAGAACACAGTGTATAGTAATATTTAAATAGAATACACAGTGTATAGTATTATTTAAATAGAATACACAGTGTATAGTATTATTAAAATAGAATACACAGTGTATAGTATTATTTATATAGAAAACACAGTGTATAATATTATTTATATAGAATACACAGTGTATAGTATTATTAAAATAGAATACACATTGTATAGTAATATTTAAATAGAATATACAGTGTATAGTATTATTTATATAGAATACACAGTGTATAGTATTACTTATATAGAGGACACAGTGTATAGTATTATTTATATAGAGAACACAGTGTATAGTATTATTTATATAGAGAAGAGTGTATAGTATTATTTATATAGAGTACACAGTGTATAGGATTATTTAAATAGAGAACACAGTGTATAGTATTATTTAAATAGAATACACATTGTATAGTATTATTTAAATAGAATACACAGTGTATAGTATTATTTATATAGAAAACACCGTGTATAGTATTATTTAAATAGAATACACAGTGTATAGTATTATTAAAATAGAATACACAGTGTATAGTATTATTTAAATAGAATACACAGTATATAGAATTATTTATACAGAGGACACATTGTATAGTATTAATTATATAGAATACACTGTGTATAGTATTATTTATATAGAGGACACAGTGTATAGTATTATTTATATAGATTACACAGTGTATAGTATTATTTATATAGAGAACACAGTGTATAGTAATATTTAAATAGAATACACAGTGTATAGTATTATTTATATAAAAAATACAGTGTATAGTATTATTTAAATAGAATACACAGTGTATAGTAATATTTAAATAGAATACACAGTGTATAGTATTATTTAAATAGAATACACAGTGTATAGTATTATTTAAATAGAATATACAGTGTATAGTATTATTTATATAGAAAACAAAGTGTATAGTATTATTTAAATAGAATACACAGTGTATAGTATTATTTATATAGAATACACAGTGTATAGTATTATTAAAATAGAATACACAGTGTATAGTATTATTAAAATAGAATACACAGTGTATAGTATTATTTAAATAGAATACACAGTATATAGAATTATTTATACAGAGGACACATTGTATAGTATTAATTATATAGAATACACTGTGTATAGTATTATTTATATAGAGGACACAGTGTATAGTATTATTTATTTAGAATACACAGTGTATAGTAATATTTAAATAGCATACACAGTATATAGTATTATTTATATAGAGAACACAGTGTATAGTATTATTTATATAGAATACACAGTGTATAGTATTATTTATATAGAGAACACAGTGTATAGTAATATTTAAATAGAATACACAGTGTATATTATTATTTATATAAAAAATACAGTGTATAATATTATTTAAATAGAATACACAGTGTATAGTATTATTTATATATAAAACACAGTGTATAGTATTTTTTAAATAGAATACACAGTGTATAGTATTATTTATATAGAATACACAGTGTATAGTATTATTAAAATAGAATACACAGTGTATAGTATTATTTAAATAGAATATACAGTGTATAGTATTATTTATATATAAAACACAGTGTATAGTATTATTTAAATAGAATGCACAGTGTATAGTATTATATATAGAGAGAACACAGTGTGTAGTAATATTTAAATAGAATGCACATTGTATAGTATTATTTATATAGAAAACACAGTGTATAGTATTATTTAAATAGAATACACATTGTATAGTATTATTTAAATAGAATACACAGTGTATAGTATTATTTAAATAGAATATATAGTGTATAGTATTATTTATATATAAAACACAGTGTATAGTATTATTTAAATAGAATACAAAGTGTATAGTATTATTAAAATAGAATACACTGTGCATAGTATTATTTAAATAGAATATACAGTGTATAGTATTATTTAAATAGAATATACAGTGTACAGTATTATTTATATAGAATACACAGTGTATAGTATTATTTAAATAGAATACACAGTGTATAGTATTATTTAAATAGAATACACAGTAAATAGAATGATTTATACAGAGGACACATTGTATAGTATTAATTATATAGAATACACTGTGTATAGTATTATTTATATAGAGGACACAGTGTATAGTATTATTTATTTGGAATACACAGTGTATAGTAATATTTAAATAGAATACACAGTGTATAGTGTTATTTATATAGAGAACACAGTGTATAGTATTATTTATATAGAATACACAGTGTATAGTATTATTTAAATAGAATATACAGTGTATAGTATTATTTATATAGAATACACAGTGTATAGTATTATTTATATAGAGAACACAGTGTATAGTAATATTTAAATAGAATACACAGTGTATAGTATTATTTATATAAAAAATACAGTGTATAGTATTATTTATATATAAAACACAGTGTATAGTAATATTTAAATAGAATGCACAGTGTATAGTATTATATATAGAGAGAACACAGTGTATAGTAATATTTAAATAGAATGCACAGTGTATAGTATTATTCATATAGAAAACACAGTGTATAGTATTATTTAAATAGAATACACATTGTATAGTATTATTTATATAGAATACACAGTGTATAGTATTATTAAAATAGAATACACAGTGTATAGTATTATTTAAATAGAATACACAGTGTATAGTATTATTTAAATAGAATATACAGTGTATAGTATTATTTATATATAAAACACAGTGTATAGTATTATTTAAATAGAATGCACAGTGTATAGTATTATATATAGAGAGAACACAGTGTGTAGTAATATTTAAATAGAATGCACATTGTATAGTATTATTTATATAGAAAACACAGTGTATAGTATTATTTAAATAGAATACACATTGTATAGTATTATTTAAATAGAATACACAGTGTATAGTATTATTTAAATAGAATATACAGTGTATAGTATTATTTATATATAAAACACAGTGTATAGTATTATTTAAATAGAATGCACAGTGTATAGTATTATTTATATAGAATACACAGTGTATAGTATTATTAAAATAGAATACACAGTGTATAGTATTATTTAAATAGAATATACAGTGTATAGTATTATTTATATATAAAACACAGTGTATAGTATTATTTAAATAGAATGCACAGTGTATAGTATTATATATAGAGAGAACACAGTGTATAGTAATATTTAAATAGAATGCACAGTGTATAGTATTATTTATATAGAAAATACAGTGTATAGTATTATTTAAATAGAATACACAGTGTATAGTATTATTAAAATAGAATACACTGTGCATAGTATTATTTAAATAGAATATACAGTGTATAGTATTATTTAAATAGAATACACAGTGTATAGTATTATTTAAATAGAATAGACAGTGTATAGTATTATTAAAATAGAATACACTGTGCGTAGTATTATTTAAATAGAATATACAGTGTATAGTATTATTTAAATAGAATATACAGTGTATAGTATTATTTATATAGAATACACAGTGTATAGTATTATTTAAATAGAATACACAGTGTATAGTATTATTTAAATAGAATACACAGTATATAGAATGATTTATACAGAGGACACATTGTATAGTATTAATTATATAGAATACACTGTGAATAGTATTATTTATATAGAGGACACAGTGTATAGTATTATTTATTTGGAATACACAGTGTATAGTAATATTAAAATAGAATACACTGTGTATTATATTATTTATATAGAGAACACAGTGTATAGTATTATTTATATAGAAT